>NC_079198.1:135075018-135375018 GCF_029499605.1 Hyla sarda | reverse complement strand
GTCCAAGGAGAATTTCCGAGGTGCAATTGGGGAGGACCAAAAGTTCAATCCTCTCATGATGAGATCCGATGCTCATAAGAAGGGGCTCCGTGCGGAAACGTATGGTACAGTCCAATCTTTCATTATTTACACAATTGATGTAGAGGGGTCTGGCGAGACTGGTCACCGGGATGTTGAACTTGTTGACGAGAGAGGCCAAAATAAAATTTCCTGCAGATCCAGAGTCCAAGAAGGCCACTGTAGAGAAGGAGAAGGCAGAGGCAGACATCCGCACAGGCACAGTAAGACGTGGAGAAGCAGAGTAGACATCAAGGACTGTCTCACCTTTGTGCGGAGTCAGCGTACGTCTTTCCAGGCGGGGAGGACGGATAGGACAATCTCTCAGGAAGTGTTCGGTACTAGCACAGTACAGGCAGAGGTTCTCCATACGGCGTCGTGTCCTCTCTTGAGGTGTCAGGCGAGACCGGTCGACCTGCATAGCCTCCACGGCGGGAGGCACAGGAACAGATTGCAGGGGACCAGAGGAGAGAGGAGCCGAGGAGAAGAAACGCCTCGTGCGAACAGAGTCCATATCTTGGCGGAGTTCCTGACGCCTTTCGGAAAAACGCATGTCAATGCGAGTGGCTAGGTGAATAAGTTCATGTAGATTAGCAGGAATTTCTCGTGCGGCCAGAACATCTTTAATGTTGCTGGATAGGCCTTTTTTGAAGGTCGCGCAGAGGGCCTCATTATTCCAGGACAATTCTGAAGCAAGAGTACGGAATTGTACGGCATACTCGCCAACGGAAGAATTACCCTGGACCAGGTTCAACAGGGCAGTCTCAGCAGAAGAGGCTCGGGCAGGTTCCTCAAAGACACTTCGGATTTCCGAGAAGAAGGAGTGTACAGAGGCAGTGACGGGGTCATTGCGGTCCCAGAGCGGTGTGGCCCATGACAGGGCTTTTCCGGACAAAAGGCTGACTACGAAAGCCACCTTAGACCTTTCAGTGGGAAACAGGTCCGACATCATCTCCAGATGCAGGGAACATTGGGAAAGAAAGCCACGGCAAAACTTAGAGTCCCCATCAAATTTATCCGGCAAGGATAAGCGTATCCCAGGAGCGGCCACTCGCTGCGGAGGAGGTGCAGGAGCTGGCGGAGGAGATGACTGCTGAAGCTGTGGTAGTAACTGTTGTAGCATAACGGTCAGTTGAGACAGCTGTTGGCCTTGTTGCGCTATCTGTTGTGACTGCTGGGCGACCACCGTGGTGAGGTCAGCGACAACTGGCAGAGGAACTTCAGCGGGATCCATGGCCGGATCTACTGTCACGATGCCGGCTGGCAGGTAGTGGATCCTCTGTGCCAGAGAGGGATTGGCGTGGACCGTGCTAGTGGACCGGTTCTAAGCCACTACTGGTTTTCACCAGAGCCCGCCGCAAAGCGGGATGGTCTTGCTGCGGCGGTAGTGACCAGGTCGTATCCACTAGCAACGGCTCACCTCTCTGGCTGCTGAAGATAGGCGCGGTACAAGGGAGTAGGCAAAAGCAAGGTCGGACGTAGCAGAAGGTCGGGGCAGGCAGCAAGGATCGTAGTCAGGGGCAACGGCAGAAGGTCTGGAAACACAGGCAAGGAACACACAAGGAACGCTTTCACTGGCACTAAGGCAACAAGATCCGGCAAGGGAGTGCAGGGGAAGTGAGGTGATATAGGGAAGTGCACAGGTGAACACACTAATTGGAACCACTGCGCCAATCAGCGGCGCAGTGGCCCTTTAAATCGCAGAGACCCGGCGCGCGCGCGCCCTAGGGAGCGGGGCCGCGCGCGCCGGGACAGAACAGACGGAGAGCGAGTCAGGTAGGGGAGCCGGGGTGCGCATCGCGAGCGGGCGCTACCCGCATCGCGAATCGCATCCCGGCTGGCAGCGGAATCGCAGCGCCCCGGGTCAGAGGACGTGACCGGAGCGCTGCCGCGGGGAGAGTGAAGCGAGCGCTCCGGGGAGGAGCGGGGACCCGGAGCGCTCGGCGTAACAGCAGTTTCGGCAGAAGAAGCTCGGGCTGGTTCCTCAAAGACACTGCGAACCTCAGAGAAGGAGGACTGTACAGTGGCGGTGACAGGATCATCGCAGTCCCAGAGTGGTGTGGCCCAAGACAAAGCCTTCCCAGACAGGAGACTAACCACGAAAGCCACCTTCGACCGTTCTGTAGGAAATTGGTCTGACAACATCTCCAAATGTAGGGAACATTGTGACAGGAAACCACGGCAGAGTCTAGAGTCCCAATCAAATTTGTCCGGCAGGGACAAGCGGAGGTTAGGAGCGGCCGCTTGCTGCGGAGGAGGTGCAGGAGCCGGCGGAGGAGATGGTTGTTGCTGCTGTAGCTGTGACTGAAGTTGCTGTAACATGGTGGTCAAGTACGACAGCTGGTGATCTTGTTGGGCGATCTGTCGGGATTGCTGGGCGACCAGCGTGGATATGTCAGCGATACTTGGCAGCGGCACGTCAGCGGGATCCATGGCCGGATCTACTGTCACGATTCGGCAGGCTGGAGGTGGATCCTCTGTGTCAGAGAGGGATTGGCGTGGACCGTGTCGGTGGACCGGTTCTAAGTTGCTACTGGTTTTCACCAGAGCCCGCCGCAAAGCGGGATGGTCTTGCAGCGGCGGTAGCAACCAGGTCGTATCCACCGGCAACGGCTCAACCTCTCTGACTGCTGAGATAGGCGCGGTACAAGGGATAAGGCAAGAGCAAGGTCGGACGTAGCAGAAGGTCGGGGCAGGCGGCAAGGTTCGTAGTCTAAAGAAATAGCAGGAGGTCAGGAACACAGTATGGGTAAACACAGTAGTAGCTTTCTCAAGGCACTAAGGCAACAAGATCCGGCAAGGAAGTGCAGGGGAAGCCCTAGAGAGCGGAGCCGCGCGCACCAGAACATGACAGGTGAGTGACTTGGGATGCGATTCGCGAGCGGGTGCGTCCCGCTGTGCGAATCGCATCCCCGCCGGCAATGTCAGTGCAGCGCTCCCGGTCAGCGGGTCTGACCGGGGCGCTGCAGGGAGAGAAACGCCGCGAGCGCTTCGGCGTAACACTCATATTCCGTACTGATATCTCATCCTTATATCCCCCTCTTATATCCTGACCTCATATCCCATCCTCATATCCCGACCTCATATTCTATCCTCATATTCTGACCTCATATCTCATCCTCATATCCCATCCTCATATTCTGTCCTGATATCCCATCCTCTTATCCTGCCTTCTTATGCTGTCCTCATATGCCAACCTCATATTCCGTACTCATATCTCATCCTTGTATCCCCCTCTTATATCCTGACCTCATATCCCAATCTCAAATCCTGTCCTCATATCTGATCCATATGTTCCGTTCTCTTATCCTTACCTCATATACATCCTCATATCCTGTCCTCTTATCCTGTCCTCATATTCTGACCTCCAATCCCGTCCTCATATCCCGTCTTTAAATCCTGACCTTATATCCTGTCCTCATATCCTGTCTTTATATTCCATTCTCTTATCCTGACCTCATATCCTATCCTTATATCCTGTCTTCATATTCCAACCTAATATCCCCTCCATAAATCTTGACCCCATATCCTGTACTAATATCCCCCCCTCTTATCCCATACTCATATCTTGTCCTCATTACCCAACCTCATATCCTGTCCTCATATCCCAACCTCATGTTCTCTGTAGTTGTCTGCTGGACAGTCAGTAGGATTTCTAAAAGTCCCGGGCAATCTCTGCAGCCACAGAATAACACGATCAGGTGATATACAGGAAGTCCCATAGACTTGCATGGGACTTCAGAGAAAACCACTACCCTCATATAAGGCGGTGGGTTACGGTTGATTTAACTCTATTATAGTTTTAGTTCACACTGAGGCGAGACACTGAGGGAACCCATATGGAATTTATATACAGTATGTCAACACTGCGCCAATTTTCTTTAAAAAAATAAAAAATAAATAAACGCAACCATATGCATCACATAAATTTTGTCCCTATTCTGTCCTCTCAGATAAAAAGGAAAAAAACGAACTAAATAAACAGAACAACAGGAAAGTAGACACCTGCAGGATAGAGCTGACTGTAAGGCTATGTTCACATTACGGAAATTCTATGTGCAGTCTCTTTCCGAATCTGTGGTTTAAAGTCCGTGTGACATCCCATTGACTGCTATGAAGTTCCAGGGAGGTTTTGCTAAAAGAAGGAACATGTTTATTCTTTTGGCGCAATCCAACTCCACATCAGAACTTCCGTCGTGTGAACCGCGCAGCGGAATCCCATTGACAGTAATAGGAGTAATATAATTTTGGGAGTTGTAATTTTGCAACATCTGGAGGTCCGCAGGTTGATGATCACTGTTGGGTGCAGAATCTTTTTTTTCTAGATTTTGCACCTGTAAAATTTGGTGCGTCTTATATGCCGGTGCGTCCTATAGGGCGAAAAATACGGTAATATATATATATATATATATATATATATATATATATATATATATATAATGTTTTTTTTCCTGGATAACCCTTTTAAGAACAATGCATTTCAAGGCCAAGGCTGGCCTCTTCGTCAGGTTCAAGAACCTGATGAAGAGGCCAGCCCTGGCCTTGAAACGCGTTGCTCTTAAGTAATAAAAGTTTACAGCATTGAGGTATCTTCAGCTGCTTCATTCTCTATTTTCGATCCCGCTGTGCTGTTTGGAAATCCCTAAAAATGGTGGAAGTTTTCGGAAAAACAAGAACAGGGAAAGTTTTGGCGAAGTTACCCAACTTTTTATGTGAATTGTTGCTGCAAGTGAGATGAGGTTTAACATCTTCATGGTGTTTGCGGCCTCTTCTCCGGATCCTTACCTCAATCATATGCACACATTTAAGTGCTTTATGGGTTTTAATATTTTTATTCTTGTATGTCATTCTTCAAAAAGATTGTGCACGTGCCTTAAAGGGGTATTCCAGGCAAAACCTTTTTTTATATGTATCAACTGGCTCCGGAAAGTTAAACAGATTTGTAAATTACTTCTATAAAAAAATCTTAATCCTTCCAATAGTTATTAGCTTCTGAAGTTTTCTGTCTAACTGCTCAATGATGATGTCACGTCCCGGGAGCTGTGCATGATGGGAGAATATCCCCATAGGAACTGCACAGCTCCCGGGACGTGAGTCATCAGAGAGCAGGTAGACAGAAAACAACAACTCAACTTCAGAAGCTAATAACTATTGGAAGGATTAAGATTTTTTAATAGAAATAATTTACAAATCTGTTTAACTTTCCGGAGCCAGTTGATATATGGAAATAAAAAGTTTTGGCCTGGAATACCCCTTTAAGGAAGCAGGGAGAAAAAATGGGAATACAACAAACTGCCTAAAAAATACAAGGCTAGAGCATGCTGCATTAAAAAGAACACCAATAACCCCCAAAAAGTGAAGAAAAACACCTCAAATAGCACATTGTATAGTAATACCATGTTGTATTTGAGCCATCAGACAAAAGAGGTATTTTTGTAAAAAAAAAAAAAAAAGCACAAAAAGTTTTTTTTTTTAAATAAAACATCAAATGACCTGAGGAGGAATTTTATACCCATTTTTACACAAAAACATAGATATAATCAGACCAATAACAAAAGCCTTCTTTGCAGATAGCAAATAATTATTAATAATAATAATAATAATAATATTAGGCAAGACATATGTCCATTAAAAGAGGAACGTAATACTACCTTAATTACTATTAATAAATATTTGTGTCACTTATATAAACAAAAAGATAAAACATTACAACGTTCTCGTCCGATTCCATCCGGTATAAGAAATCTGTATTAAAGTTTCATGAAACGGTCGGCTACATCAATGTTCCATAAGGAATCATTAACGGGTGTAAAATCTGCACTGTAATCATTTAACTGCATCACATTAACCAAGCTGCAAAGTAAAAATAAAAAATCATGAAAACTTAAAAAGGGCCGTAAGGACTAAGACAAAAGAAAAATATGAGTATGTGCAGTTATTTTAACTTTAAACACTATAACAATAAATTAAAAATGAATATATATTTTTATATTTAAAAATATTGTAAAAAGAACATATATATGTGTGTGTGGGTGTATATATATATATATATATATTTATATATATATATATATATATATATATATATATATATATATATATATATGAATATTTTTTTATATTAAAAAATAATTAGATTTTATTTCTTTCTTTAATGTTTAAAAAGTAACCAAATTAAAAATAAACATAAATTATCAGACAATGCAGAAAAGGAATAATAATCCTAATATGCTTTATACAATTTCTCAGAATATAATGTTTTCTCACCTGTATCATAGGAAGAATTTCTCCGCAGTCACCGACAATTACTGAGCGGATGTTAATAAATAAATAAACTTCCCCTTTGATCTTTACATTTTCTGCTGGAGCCAATGGTTTGTCTGCACAGCAGCTTATTAGAAAGAGCTTTTCCCAGCGAGATGCTTTTCTACGATATTTTTTTTTGTCCGCTCTTGGTCTCGCAATCTCATCACACTCAGGTGTCTGAGATTATCCAATGAATATCCAGCACTGGTAATACACAACCAAGGTTATCGTTACATTAACTCCTACTGCTCCGACACAGCTCTGTGCACCGCCTGCTCTAATATACCTGTTCTGTATGAGATCCAAAGAGGCTACGATTACCAGAACAGGGTTATCTCTATGGATTATTGGTAAACGTCTCCCATCATGCCTCAGGCCAGGGCACAGATTTTATGTTCTCTTCGATGGAAGGTTCTTCTGTGCTTGTTGCCCCTTTACACCCTCCATGAGCTCCGGAGGCCGTAATCTAAACCGTCGTGTTATGCAAAACAATTATACATAGAACAATATGGCACAAGGCTATGCTGGAAGAGCTAATTCCATGGTGATGTAACATGCCTGTGAGAGATAAGTCACTTACCCATGAATTGTTTATATTGTGTGCAAATACTTCATGGGGTGATGTCATTGTCACGTCAAGAAGGGAAAAGTGCAGACCTGACCTTACCCCAAACCGATATCCCTACCTACATGAACGACCTACCTACAACGTCACTGAGGAAGAGCGCGCATGCGCTTGAAACGCGTATGACTGTGGAGGGGGTCGGTTTTACTTTGTATTGTTTGTTAAATTTTTGATACAGAGAAAATAAAGCTGCAAGTCTTATATCTGGAGCCGGATCATCGTTAGTTCTTCTGCCTGGAATATTAGCACTTTGCCGAGTGTGGACCTGTGCACAGAAATTGGTGGAGGTGAGCTGCACAATACTATTTACATGAACGATCTACCTTAAGCAGCAGCCCCCAACTGAGCGACAACTGGGGTGGGGGAGTTGCTTCCAGACTTACCAAAATCTGTCAAGTTTTTCTAGGAAGAGTCGGGTCACTGGCATTTACCAAAATCACAGCAGGTCCAGTTGATATTTATCTAATGGGCAATTTAATTTGTGATGTCAGACGGGTCCCACCAACCACCACGGTCCCATCACAGGTCCCCTCTCCACCAAGGAACAGAACAAGTTTCTGCGCTTCTTAGAAATGATGCTTCATCTAAAGCAGTGGTCTCAAACTACGGCCCTCCAGATGTTGCAAAACTTTAACTCCCAGCAGCCAACGGTTTGAGGGCCACAGTTTGAGACCACTGACCTTCAGTAACTAACAGTCCCAGGCACCAAGGTTATTATCGGGCAATCCTTGGTGACCCTGAGGTTATATATACTGGACCTTTACGGGATATACAGTACAGACCATAAGTTTGGACACCTTCTCATTCAGATTTTACTTTATTTTCATGACTATGAATATTGTAGATTCGCACTGAAGGCATCAAAACTATGAATTATCACATGTGGAATTATATACATAACAATAAGTGGGAGAATCTGTCATATTCTAGGTTCTTCCTTTTGCTGTGATTCCCACTTTGCAGACTCTTGGATTCTCCTGATGATCTGTAGTCACCTGAAATGGTCTCCAACAGTCTTGAAGGAGTTCCCATGATGCTTAGCACTTGTTGGCCCTTTTTGCCTTCACTCTGCGGTCCAGCTCACCCCAAACCATCTGGATTGGGTTCAGGTCTGGTGACTGTGGAGACCAGGTCATCTGGGGCCGCACCCATCACTCTCCTTCTTGGTCAAATAACCCTTACACAGCCTGGAGGGGTTTGGGGTCATTGTCCAGTTGGTCCAACTAAACACAAACCGGATGGAATAGCAGCCGCTGCAAGATGCTGTGGTAGCCATGCTGGGTCAGTATGCCTTCAATTGTGAAAAAATCCCCAACAGTGTCACTAGCAAAGCCCCCCCCACACCATAACACCTCCTCCCCCACACCATCACACCTCCTCCCCCACGCCATCACACCTCCTCCCCCACACCATCACACCTCCTCCATCACACCTCCTCCTCCTCCACACCATCACACCTCCTCCCCCACACCATCACACCTCCTCCACACCATCACACCTCCTCCCCCACACCATCACACCTCCTCCCCCATCACACCTCCTCCCCCACCACACCATCACACCTCCTCCCCCACCACACCATCACACCTCCTCCCCCACACCATCACACCTCCTCCCCCACACTATCACACCACTATCACGGGATATATATATTATATACGGGACATTTACGGAATATGTATTATATACGGGACCTTTGTGGGATATATAATATATACGGGATATTTATGGGATATATATTATATAATGGACCTTTATGGGATATATAATATATACGGGACCTTTATGGGATATATATTATATACGGGACCTTTACGGGATATATATTATATACTGGACCTTTACGGGATATATATTATATACGGGACCTTTTTCGGGATATATATTATATACTGGACCTTTACGGGATATATATTATATACGGGACCTTTTTCGGGATATATATTGTATACGGGACCTTTTTCGGGATATATATTATATACTGGACCTTTACGGGATATATATTATATACGGGACCTTTTTCGGGATATATATTATATACGGGACCTTTTTCGGGATATATATTATATACGGGACCATTATGGGATATATATTATATACGGGACCTTTTTCGGGATATATTATATACAGGACCTGTTTCGGGATATATATCATATACGGGACATTTTTTTAAGCCAATAATTGGTCCTGTAGTAGTTGGTGTCACCGTGCCTTCATAGTGTCGAAGACGGAACCAAGACCGAAACGCATTGCGCGTCTGTCTGTGCACACGTCGCCTCACATACCCCCTCCACCGTCACCTCTAGCTCGTGGATCATTCTCCCTCATTATCACCAAGGATACAAAGCAATTATTCTACAGAAACGCTGTTATCAAAGTTGTATCGCTCAAAGTGATGGGAGTCGACGAGAGTCCGGGGTTTGAAAAGCTCTGTGAAAAACTATATACTCAAACCAAAATTAAAGGGGTACTCCGCTCTAAACATCTTATCCCCTATCCAAAGGATATGGGAGTGCTGGATATAAGATGTTAGATTGCGGGGGTCCCGCCGCTGGGGAACCCCACGATGTCCAGTCCGGCAGCGGCGGCATCCGGAACATGGAAGCTTTCAGCTTCCGCGTTGATGAAGCCACGCCACGCCCCCTCCATTCATGTCTATGGGAGGGGGTATGACGGCCAGTACATAGCCATCACGCCTCCTCCCATAGTTGAATGAAGGGGGTGTGGCGGTTGGCATCGCCAGTCATCGGGCATGGAGCGGAGATTGCTCCGTGCACCGATTGACTGGTGCGCCGCAGCAGAGATCGCGGGGGTCCCCAGTGGCGGGACCCCCACTATCTATCATCTTATCCCCTATCCAAAGGACAGGGGACAAGATGTTTACAGCGGAGTACCCCTTTAACTTATGCTTTAACCACAGGATAGAGAATAAGTAGCTGATACGGGGGGGTTGTCGACCACTGGGACCCCCCGCGATCTCTGGAATGGGACCCGGCTTTCAGTGGGGAGCACATACGGTAGATGGCATGCGCTCCATTCATTTCTATGGAAGCACCAAAAAGTACAGTACTCGGGTATCTCCGGCACTCCTATAGAAATGAATGGAGCGGGTGCCGTCTACCGCTTGCGCTTCTCACTGAGAGCCGGGTCGCCTGGGAGTTGAAGTTTTACAACATCTGGAGGAACACAGTTTGAGACCACTGCTTTAACCCCTTAAGGACGCAGGACGTAAATGTACGTCCTGGTGAGGTGGTACTTAACGCACCAGGACGTACATTTACGTCCTAAGCATAACCGCGGGCATCGGAGCGATGCCCGTGTCATGCGCGGCTGATCCCGGCTGCTGATCTCGCGGGCGTCCGCCATTAACCCCTCAGGTGCCGGGATCAATACAGATCCCGGCATCTGCGGCAGTTCGCGATTTAAATGAACGATCGGATCGCCCGCAGCGCTGCTGCAGGGATCCGATCATTCATAACGCCGCACGGAGGTCCCCTCTCCTTCCTCCGTGCGGCTCCCGGCGTCTCCTGCTCTGGTCTGTGATCGAGCAGACCAGAGCAGAAGATGACCGATAATACTGATCTGTTCTATGTCCTATACATAGAACAGATCAGTATTAGCAATCATGGTATTGCTATGAATAGTCCCCTATGGGGACTATTGAAGTGTAAAAAAAAATGTAAAAAAATGTAAAAGTAAAAGTAAAAAAAAAGAAAAATCCCCTCCCCCAATAAAAAAGTAAAACGTCCGTTTTTTCCTATTTTACCCCCCAAAAGCGTAAAAAACATTTTTTATAGACATATTTGGTATCGCCGCGTGCGTAAATGTCTGAACTATTAAAATAAAATGTTAATGATCCCGTACGGTGAACGGCGTGAACGAAAAAAAAATAAAAAAGTCCAAAATTCCTACTTTTTTAATACATTTTATTAAAAAAAAAATTATAAAAAATGTATTAAAAGTTTTTTATATGCAAATGTGGTATCAAAAAAAAGTACAGATCATGGAGCAAAAATGAGCCCCCATACCGCCACTTATACGGAAAAATAAAAAAGTTAGAGGTCATCAAAATAAAGGGATTATAAACGTACTAATTTGGTTAAAAAGTTTGTGATTTTTTTTAAGCGCAACAATAATATAAAAATATATAATAATGGGTATCATTTTAATCGTATTGACCCTCAGAATAAAGAACACATGTCATTTTTTCCATAAATTGTACGGCGTGAAAACAAAACCTTCCAAAATTAGCAAAATTGCGTTTTTCGTTTTAATTTCCCCACAAAAATAGTGTTTTTTGGTTGCGCCATACATTTTATGATATAATGAGTGATGTCATTACAAAGGACAACTGGTCGCGCAAAAAACAAGCCCTCATACTAGTCTGTGGATGAAAATATAAAAGAGTTATGATTTTTAGAAGGAGAGGAGGAAAAAATGAAAACGTAAAAATTAAATTGTCTGAGTCCTTAAGGCCAAAATGGGCTGAGTCCTTAAGGGGTTAAAAGAAAAACAAGCTTTTTTTTAATAGAATACCATAAGATAATTTAAACTTTTTCCTGGTTTTAGCTAAATACTTGACGATGCAGCAGGTACGAATCCTCTTTTTCAATCTTAAATGTTCATTTTAGTCAACTAGTACTTACCTGGCAGACAGTAATGGACATGCTTAGGAAGGATCTGCGCTTGTCTTGGGGCTAAATGGCTATGTTGTGAGATTACCATAACACTGTGTCTAGCTTTTTATGAACTGGCTTTTTCCTGTTGGAGTACATTCCCTCAAACTACAATTCCCATAATCCCTTAAGTCTGAGGTTAACTTCTCCCTCCCACACATCAGCCACCCCACCCATTGAAACTCACCTGTGATCCTTTCCATGCAATACACCAGTGTTTTTTTGACCAGGATGCCTCCAGCTCTTGCAAAAACAGAATGATCTCTCTCCCCCCCCCCACTCAGCGGTTGCTTCACCAATTGAAGCAAAGACAGGCTCCCTCCGATCACCTGACTAGTGATGTAATGTCTCGGGCCGCACTCTAACCTGGGAAAACCTGAAAAGACACTCATTTTGTATGCTGCTAAAAATAAACATCGGGGCAAAAATCACAGAAGAATTGCGAGCCCAACATGAAACACAGGTACAGACACTTTATTAAGCACTACACTAACTTTACAGCCCCTGTAGCACAGTCAAATTAAAGAAAAAAAATCCCAGAATACCCCTTTAATGCCTTAATAACATTCAGTGTCTTAATCATTTTACTGTCATGATCCAAGGAAGAACAGACATATAAAAAGCGACGCTTCGTGACTCATTATTCGCCGGTGTCAAACATCTACATATTTTGGAAGACGACGACTGATGATCCGAAATGTCATTGACTAACAGATGCAGAACACCAGCAGACCCCTCCGCGCCGGCACCGTGATTACCGAACAAGTATCTAATAAGACAGACGCTTACGCCAATCGCAATTTATTAAAAGTGACCTTGTGTACGCAAGGACGCCGTCTCTACAGAGCCTTGAAATTGCCTAATGCTAATCAGTCCCTCCGAGCCTCCCTCGTGGGTAATTCCGAATATCGCTCCTTGAAATCAGCTAAAACCGTTCACCCTCGCGCACCGAGATAAAACACAATTTATTACGAGTCCCAAAATAGATTTTTTTCTTTTTTTTTTTTTATTCTGCCCGGTCACTCCGGATACATTGTAGCAAGAGGCATTGGAAATATATATAGTTAGTACGGTCGAAAAAAGACATATGTCCATCAAGTTCAACCAGGGAATTAAGGGGTAGGGGTGTGATATATATATATCTTTGGAGACAAACTGGAAAATGTTGCAAAATTTCAAGGACAGGGGTGAAAGGAATTAAAATGCGCTTTTAATAATAATGATTTTACCTCCGTGACGTCACCAAGGTGGCCTGTGATTGGCCGCAGTGGTCACATGACGTGATGACTGTGGATGTCTTACATAAGGTAGCATAGAAGTGGTCATTTATGTGGCACAGGGGGCTATGGGTCTGTTTAGGCCTCTGGGTCAGGGGGCAACTACCACCTCTGTGCCCACTATATAAGTGGTCTCAAACTGTTGCCCCCCAGATGTTGCAAAACTTCAACTCCCAGCATGCTGGGAGTTGAAGTTTTGCAACATCTGGAGGGCCACAGTTTGAGACCACTGCTCTAGAGTTACACCCCTGGTAATAACTGCTTTAAAAGGGGTCATCAAAAATATCAAAAAATAAATATACTTCTGGGGCCGGGAAAAAAATGAAAAAACAAAACTATACTTACCTATCCCCGGTCCCTCGCAGTTCCTGTTCGCCTCCATCTGGTCCTCCGATCTTCTTTCTTCTTCTTAACGGGATACTCCGGTGGAAAACTTTTTTGTTTTTTCCTAAATGAACTGGTGCCAGAAAGTCAAACGGATTTGTAAATGACTTCTATTAAAAAATCTTTATCCTTCCAGTACTTATTAGCAGCTGTATGCCACAGAGGAAATTATTTAATTTTTGAATTTCTATTTTTGTCTTGTCCACAGTGCTCTCTGCTGACACCTCTGTCCATGTCAGGAACTGTCCAGAGCAGCATAGGTTTGCTATGCTTTGAGGTGGTGAGAAAGCCCCCGTTATATAGGTACACCCCCCCCCCCCCCCAAGTAGGCAGATACTTTCCCAATTAGGCAGGGATGTCCTTAGCTCTCCCAGTAGGTAGGCATGTCCCCCATTAAGCAGGTTGTTCCATCAGACAGGTAGTTTCCCCCCATAAGCCAGGAACATTCCAAATTAGGCAGGTATGTCTCCATTGGGTAGTTATGTTTCCCATTGGGCAGGTAGTTCCCACAAAAGGCAGGTACATCCGCCATTAGACAGGACAGGTAGTTCCCCCATTAGTCAGGTATGTCCCCCTAGTTGGCAGACATGTCCTTCTATTGCCAGGTATGTCCCCTCTATTATGCTCTTGGTGTAGGCCACAGGGCGAGCAATTATTAAAGGGGTATTCTGGTGAAAAGAATGTTTACATATCAACTGGCTCCAGAAAGTTAAACAGATTTGTAAATTAATTATATTAAAAAAAATCTTAATCCTACCAGTACTTATCAGCTGCTGAAGGGGAGATGTTCTTTTCTGTCTGATCCCAGTGCTTTCTGCTGACACCTCACAGTCTGTCTCAGGAACTGTCCATAGTAGGAAAAAATCCCCATAGCAAACCTGTCCTGCTCTGGACAGTTCCTGAGACAGACAGAAATGTCAGCAGAGAGCACTGTTGTCAGACAGAAAAGAACAGCTCAAATGCAGCAGCTGATATGTACTGGAAGGATTAAGATTTTTTTAATAGAAGTAATTTACAAATCTGTTTAAAGGGGTTATCCAGGAAAAAACTTTTTTTTTTATATATATATCAACTGGGTCCAGAAAGTTAAACAGATTTGTATATTACTTCTTTTAAAAAATCTTAATCCTTTCAGTACTTATGAGCTTCTGAAGTTAAGGTTGTTCTTTTCTGTCTAAGTGCTCTCTGATGACACCTGTCTCGGGAACCGCCCAGTTTAGAAGAGGTTTGCTATGGGGATTTGCTTCTAAACTGGGCGGTTTCCGAGACACGTCTCATCAGAGAGCACTTAGACAGAAAAGAACAACCTTAACTTCAGAAGCTCATAAGTACTGAAAGGATTAAGATTTTTTAATAGAAGTAATTTACAAATCTGTTTAACTTTCTGGAGCCAGTTGATATGAAAGTACCCCTTTAAGCGAAATAAACCAGGACTTGTTGCACTCGTCGAGCAGCAAGCTGTCAAATCCTTTGCTGCTCTTTTTTTTTTTTTTTGTCAGCTTCAGCTCCGCCGATTGGATTCTAGGTGTACCAGGAGCCCAATAAGAATCAACCAACCTCTTAAGAAACAAAAAGAAACTAGAGAAATACAAGAAATGATTGATTCAACCACACAAAGCTTATACTATAATCCGCACCGTGCTGTAAAGGTCTGAGATATTTAAAGAGACTACCTGATCCAGAGTAACAGATCAGCTGTGAGGCATTTACAGGGTAAAGAAGATAAAACAACAGGATGATTCCTGCATTTTGTAACAATTAAAGAGAACCTCTCATGATCTTGTTAAATTTTACAATCCTCCCTGTTCACCGCCCCCATCGTGATAAACCACCCCCTGCCTTTAGTTTTATTATTTTTAAGTTTTCTACCTTGATATCGCTCTGTATTTTCTGCTCAGTCTCAGTCAGATTTACAGACTGGGAAGGGGCGTTCCCCAGCAGGCGTGACATCACCTGAAGCCATACAGGGGAGAACTTCCTCCCTCACTCTGCTACACACAGCCCAGAACAGTTCAGTGTGAGATGAGCTATGATTGGCTAAGGCTGCACACACACACTCCTCAGCACTCCAGACTACATTTCCTGATTTTGGACTTCTGCCAGGCCAGCTGGAGTTCAAAGTCTGTGCAAAGAGATGTGGGGGAAATGTGCTCTGGACAAGTAGGGAGACACCTAGTGGCAGCTTTTAAAACATAGAAAACTTTTAAAACAAAATAAAACATAGAAAACATTATTATTATTATTATTATTATTATTATTATTTTTAAACAAAGTACATTGGAAAGATTTTTTTATTTACCATAAGGAGTGCAATAGTAAAAATTAGTTTTAATAAGAATGCCCATTTAATTCCCTAGCAAAACAGGTAATATTGGCAGGGGAAAAGAAAGGCCGCAGCTTTGGAAGCAAGCTTTCTACTTAATGAAGGGGTTAAAGAAATTTGACAAGTTCTGAAAAAAAAATGTCTTACATTTTTTTGCATTTTAATAATTATTAACGACGTAAACTGATCCTTTGTTTGTGATTTTACACAACAGTTATCTGCTACAGTAGTGCATACATGTATATATTACATCATATAGGATACATTCAAATAGATGTGAACTTTACCCTGATCTTCTGACATTTCATCCCATCAGTTTCAAGAAAGGTCTAGTTCACTGTTTCCCTAGCAGTGTGCCTCCAGCTGTTGCAAAACTACAACTCCCAGCATGCCCGGACAGCCAAAGGCTGTCCGGGCATGCTGGGAGTTGTAGTTTTGCAACAGCTGGAGGCACACTGCTTCGGAAATGCTGGTCTAGTTGGATTAGTAGATCAAGACTCATAAACCCCCAAGACTGTAAAAGGGTAGAGGACCACTTTAAGATGTTGGTATCGAATAAAAATTGTTGATTTTTGTTGCCTATTCAAGTTACTTTGGACTCTGCCCTGGATTAAAGTGCATCCAAAATAACCATTGTCCGGCCATATAGGGTAACAAACATAGCGCCACACAATCTGTATCCAGCTTGGTATAATGTTGTATAATCAAACTAATTCACAGCTGTACTTACTATTCTGCTGGTGGGGGTCACTGTGTACATACATTACATTACTTATCCTGTACTGATCCTGAGTTATATCCTGTATAATACTCCAGAGCTGCACTCACTATTCTGCTGGTGGGGTCACTGTGTACATACATTACATTACTTATCCTGTACTGATCCTGAGTTAGATCCTGTATTATACTCCAGAGCTGCACTCACTATTCTGCTGGTGAGGTCACTGTGTACATACATTACATTACTTATCCTGTACTGATCCTGAGTTATATCCTTTATTATACTCCAGAGCTGTACTCACTATTCTGCTGGTAAGGTCACTGTGTCCATACATTACATTACTTATCCTTTACTGATCCTGAGTTATATCCTGTATCATACTCCAGAGCTGTACTCACTATTCTGCTGGTAAAGTCATTGTGTACATACATTACATTACTTATCCTGTACTGATCCTGAGTTATATCCTGTATTATACTCCAGAGCTGTACTCACTATTCTGCTGGTGAGGTCACTGTGTACATACATTACATTACTTATCCTGTACTGATCCTGAGTTATATCCTGTATCATACTCCAGTGCTGTACTCACTATTCTGCTGGTGAAGTCATTGTGTACATACATTACATTACTTATCCTGTACTGATCCTGAGTTATATCCTGTATTATACCCAAGAGCTGTATTCACTATTCTGCTGGTGAGGTCACTGTGTATATACATTACATTACTTATCCTGTACTGATCCTGAGTTATATCCTGTATTATACTCCAGAGCTGTACTCACTATTCTGCTGGTGAGGTCACTGTGTACATACATTACATTACTTATCCTGTACTGATCCTGAGTTATATCCTGTATTATACTCCAGAGCTGTACTCACTATTCTGCTGGTGGGATCACTGTGTACATACATTACATTACTTATCCTGTACTGATCCTGAGTTATATCCTGTATTATACCCAAGAGCTGTACTCACTATTCTGCTGGTGAGGTCACTGTGTACATACATTACATTACTTATCCTGTACTGATCCTGAGTTATATCCTGTATTATACTCCAGAGCTGTACTCACTATTCTGCTGGTGAGATCACTGTGTACATACATTACATTACTTATCCTGTACTGATCCTGAGTTATATCCTGCATTATACCCCAGAGCTGTACTCACTATTCTGCTGGTGAGGTCACTGTGTACATACATTACATTACTTATCCTGTACTGATCCTGAGTTATATCCTGTATTATACTCCAGAGCTGTACTCACTATTCTGCTGGTGAGGTCACTGTGTACATACATTACATTACTTATCCTGTACTGATCCTGAGTTATATCCTGTATTATACTCCAGAGCTGTACTCACTATTCTGCTGGTGAGATCACTGTGTACATACATTACATTACTTATCCTGTACTGATCCTGAGTTATATCCTGCATTATACCCCATTGTTTGCACCAACAATGCTGATATCTTTCCTCCCCCTGTGTTCACTACTGCCCCCTATGGGTATGACTGATGAATTCTTCCATAGAGTTTTCCTCCCATTAATGGACAATACATCCTGACGCTTCTCTTTTGATCTTGGCTCGCAGTTTCCTCATCTCCTGGTTGGTCTCGTCGATCAGTAGTCCACACTCGGTCATTTTCCAGGACTCCTCCAGCAGCTTCTCCTCGTGACATTTCTGTGAGACGCGGCAGAATATTTCTGCCAGTCGCTGCTTTCCTGGATTATTGCCAATCGCTGACAAGGCGAAGGAGCTGTCCAGGCCGAGAGCCTTCATGTAGATCCGGCAGGCGACTTCATCCTCTCCCTGGAGGAGCAGGAGGAGCCCCTTACAGCAGAAGTCCTCCACCTGGGTCTGCAGGTCACTGGCGCTGTGCCTTTGGATGGTCTTGTCCATGTCTGTGACTGCCCCCTGGTGGTCCCCCATATGGAGGAGGCAGGTGGCACGCTGGCGGAGGTACTTGGGGTTGTTATTACTGGCTATAACGCCCAGGGTGAAGTAATTCAGAGCCTTGTCATGGTCCTTCTCCTGGGTGCAGCCCATCCCTTCTTGTCCAGCCACCTGAAAAGCAACAAAAACTGTATAAATAAATCTTTATATAAAAGTGGCTTTAATATCTAAAACCGTTTGCCATAATGATCTATAACTCAGCATTTGTCACCCATCTCTCCCAGGCTTCTGCAAGCACTGATACTTCTGAATTAATGTTCCTGTATGACAGTGGGACTGGATAGATATACTGGGAAAGCTGAGCATTTAGGCAGATGTGTTCTTATGTACACTGGGGAGAAAGGTATTTAGGCAGATAGGTCATGCAGAAGACCGGGAAAGCAGGGGACTAGACAGATATGTCATTCAGAAGACTGGGAAAGCAGTGGACTGGGTAGATATGTCATTCAGAAGACTGGGAAAGCAGGGGACTAGGCAGATATGTCATTCAGAATACTGGGAAAGCAGGGGACTAGGCAAATATGTCATTCAGAAGACTGGGAAAGCAGGGGAGTAGAGAGATACGTAATTCAGAAGACTGGGAAAGCAGGGGACTAGACAGATATGACATTCAGAAGACTGGGAAAGCTGGGACAAGGCAGATATGTCATTCAGAAGACTGGGAAAGCAGGGACTAGGGAGATATGACATTCAGAAGACTGGGAAAGCAGATGACTAGGCAGATATGACATTCAGAAGACTGGGAAAGCAGGGGACTAGACAGATATGTCATTCAGAAGATTGGGAAAGCAGGGGACTAGGCAGATATGTCATTCAGAAGATTGGGAAAGCAGGGGACTAGGCAGATATGTCATTCAGAATATTGGGAAAGCAGGGACTAGGTAGATATGACATTCAGAAGACTGGGAAAGCAGGGGACTAGGCAGATATGTCATTCAGAAGACTGGGAAAGCAGGAGACTAGGCAGATATGTCATTCAGAAGACTGGGAAAGCAGGGGACTAGACAGATATGTCATTCAGAAGATTGGGAAAGCAGGGGACTAGACAGATATGTCATTCAGAAGACTGGGAAAGCAGGCCCTATGGCAGTGTTTCCCAACCAGGGTGCCTCCAGCTGTTGCAAAACTACAACGCCCAGCATGCCCGGACAGCCAAAGGCTGTCCGGGCATGCTGGGAGTTGTTGTTTTGCAACAGCTGGAGGCACCCTGGTTGGGAAACACTGCCCTATGGATATATTCAGTGTATGCTCCTAGAGTATACACTGGAGCATACAATGAACTTTAAGAGAGAGATGTTTAAAACAATTAAATATAGACAACTGATGTCTGAAAATAATACATAAAAAATGAATATATATTTTGTTTGGAGGTTTCTGTACAGCACCTCCGGTGGACAGTGCTGGATCTGCAGCTGTTTTTATCTTTACCTTATATGTTCTATTTATTGCAATATTTTAGTCCTGGGAATTCACTATATGTTCTACTGTTGCTTGTTTACTTTAGTTTATTTTCCCGAACCTTAAGAGTCGTAATCCATTAAGTTACCAAAAGAAATAGACACCGAGGAAGGAGAATGCAGCTGCTGGAAACACGTCGAGCATCAATTCTGCCACTAAAAGCCCTTCAAGCTGTAAGTGTTTGTTCCACAATGTATGATGGCGCAGGTGCACAGGAGCCGTCCCCATCCAAGATTATTTTCTGTTTATCTGCACTTGGCGAGTAACACATTAAGAGTCCATTGTGAAATGTGCAAAAAGGCATTTGTGTAATAAACATTTCCCATTAAAGCACATTAAGAGACAAAAGGCTTGTGATGTGATGAAGACGATGGCGGCGAGGCGTTTAGGTTAAAGTACAGGGGAAAAACCACCAACCACAAATATTTATAGTTAACTAAAAAGTTATTAAGAAGTAAAATAAAATTAAAATAATATTTAAAGTGAACCTGTCGTTTGCTAACACTTTTTATATGATGTAGATAATAACACTATATGTATATATTTAATGTACGTTGGTTTAAAAAAAAGTGTATATTTTTTGTCTCTGCCGCTATTGCCTCTGTGAAGAGACCAAATACAGGAAGTGAGGGCGGAACAAGCAGGGCTCTGTGCAGGATCCTGGATTGTCAATCATCCTCATGTGTGAGCTGCAGGCGTGTGTCCCAGAGCTTCACTGCACAGAGCCCTGCTTATCCTCAGTGTACAGAGCCCCGCTTGTCCTCAGTGTACAGAGCCCTGCTTATTCTCAGTGTACAGAGCCCCGCTTATCCTCACTGTACAGAGCCCCGCTTGTCCTCAGTGTACAGAGCCTTGCTAGTCCTCAGTGTACAGAGCCCTGCTTGTCCTCAGTGTACAGAGCCCCGCTTGTCCTCACTGCACAGAGCCCCGCTTGCCCTCGGTGAATAGAGCCCCGCTTGTTCTCGGTGTACAGAGCCCCGCTTGTCCTCGGTGCACAGAGCCCCGCTTGTCCTCGGTGCACAGAGCCCCGCTTGTCCTCGGTGCACAGAGCCCCGCTTGTCCTCGGTGCACAGAGCCCCCCTTGTCCTCGGTGCACAGAGCTCCGCTTGTCCTCAGTGTACAGAGCCCTGCTTGTCCTCAGTGTACAGAGCCCTCCTCGTCCTCAGTGTACAGAGCCCTGCTCGTCCTCAGTGTACAGGGCCCAGCTCGTCCTCAGTGTACAGAGCCCTGCTTGTCCTACTTGTACAGAGCCCTGCTTGTTATCACTGCACAGAGCCGTGCTTGTCCTCAATACACAGAGCCCTGCTTGTCCTTTGCAGTGAAGGTTGAGTATGACCTACAAATGTGAAATGTGACCTACAAAATGTCAACCTACAAAATCTCAACATGTTTCACTGTACACCAGCATCATCAAGGGTATAAAGAGGTAATTGCCATTCATTAATATCAATGATATATGGTACATGGACTCCTCTGACAGCAGCTTATGTCTTTGAGAACAGTTGGGTCAAACTGTTGAAATCAAACACCCCCAACTCTTCTCTTGCACAACATCCTTTGTCTGGGGACAAGAGAAGCCCTGCATACACATTTATCAGTTGGCAAGTTCCATTAAAGCTGTATGTGGATGTGGCCTACTTGTGCATGGGAACCTACAGCACTACAAAAATCTGGGATAATGGTTGTCCAATATTGGCAATGAGTAACTTGGCCTGTACAATCTCTGGCCTGCCAAAGGGTCCCTTGTGGCCCACGATCATTGTGCATGTGGGTGGTGCAGAAGTGATTGGAATGATCTACACTTCCTAAATGATCAACACTTTCTAAAACAAGCCCAAATAAAGGGTGTGATTTTCATCATTATAAACCCCCTGATAAACAATTAGATAATGGAAGAATGCGATGGAAATTAGATGGTGTACTGGGGTTAGTTACCAGGACCTACCCAAGGAGTCTGGATTTTGTGAGGAACTAAAGAAGAACCTTAAGTACCAGCCTTGCCTCGGCCTGAGGGACAATTCTTCTGTAGTCCACTTTCCTAGCCTGAGAAAGTAACATTTTTTTCAAGGGCCTCAAAATTTTTGGTTGACCGCCGGTGGGATTCAGGCTTTATCTTGCCTCCAAGAGCCAACTGGTATAACCCTACCCTAAACACCCTAGAAACTAACGTAGCACACCTACAATCAGTCATGGGTCAACTCTGCACCAACCACACCAACTGTTGCCATTTGTGTTGAAACTGGAAACTGTTTAAAGGGAACCAAGAATCAGATTTTACCATATATAAAGCTCTGCAACATGATATATATTGTTAAATCTTTATCCTCACCATCCCCGGGGGATGTTCTTGCCCCCAGGGATGGTAAGGATATGAAGTTTGTAAGTTTCCTCTGCTGCCCCGTAAGTAGTCCCTTGGGTGGGACACTATACTTACCTAGTCCCATTGCTCTGGCCCCCTCAGTGTGGCCTGCGTCACTGCTCGGCCTCGTCTGCTCAGGCAGCAGATCAATGACACAGGCTGCCAATCAAGCCAAGGGGGCGTCACTATGGCTGGAGCGATGGGACCTGGTAAGTATAGTGCCCCGCCCAGGGGACTACTTATGGGGTTGCAGGGGATAACTTACCAACTTCATATCCACACCATCCTTGGGGGAAAAAACCTCCCTGGGGTGAGGATAAAGATTTTACCATATATAACGCATTGCCAGTCTGATGCTTGGTTCCCTTTAACAACTGTGGCCCCATGTATTTAGATGGTCCGTCACTGTATAGTTGTTATCCATTGAACCGTACTACTCTCTGACTTTGTTTTCCCATCTCCCCGTGACCTGGTAACAATAGCACTGCTATACCACTAGGGGCACTACCAGGTACCATCTGGGCATTGTATGTGGTTGTGTTTTCAGAGGAACATCCATAGAAGCGACTAACATTTCCTACTACACTTGTGCGGCCCCCTATTACTGGTGTCCGCAGGGGGGTCCCTTGGGTTAGCCTCTACTTTAGCCACCCATGACTCCCTGCAAGCCCCAGCTGGCCCAAAGGGAAATCCCACTTGTTGGCTTCTGTTGGGACACTGTTCTTTTCATCTGGTAAAAAAAATGGTATAAAAAACTTAAAACTAAATAAATAAATAAATAAATAAAAGCAGTTGAAGCTTAGCCTCACAGTGCTAGAAAAAATTCCCCTCCCCCCCCCCCCCCCACACTTGTTTTCACCTATAAGTCGTGCCGCGGTTTTTCCGGGCCCGCTTATTCCCTAATAGATTTCTGAGAAGCATCTATTCCGCCGCGAACGCAGTCCACAGCTGTCAGACATTAAGTGGGGTCAAGTGAAGAAGCAAAGGCGTACGGCTTCTCGCCTACTTAACGATATTAAGAGGGTCACGTGACCGACTCGGCGACAGATCGAGCGCTCAGCAGCCAGGATGGGGAAACTAATGAGCGGGAATAACAAGATCACAGAATTCTTGCTGTATAGAATTATTTTTTTTATTTTTTTGTGTTCTTAAAGGGACAGGCGCACGGGGACGTTCTTAAAAGGATCACGGACCACCTCTTTAATCGGGAAATAGCGCCGCTCATCATGGTGTTATTGGTATTTTTTATTAGAAAAAGTTTTTGTATTTTTAGTTTTTTTAAATCAGGGATAATATGTATGATTACGAATATTACAATGTAGCATAAAAAATTATAGTTATGTATGTTCCTGGCCCCTGTGAGGAACCTGAGCCATTAATAACACACATCTAGTCATACACTGGCCACATACACTACAGCAGTGTTTCCCAACCAGGGTGCTTCCAGCTGTTGCAAAACTACAACTCCCAGCATGCCCGGACAGCCTTTGGAGATTCAGCGAGATTTACTCAGTGTGAATGTACCCTAATGGGTATTTGCTGGAACTCCTGCACTGGGGCACCACAGATACATGCACACTCGGCCAAGCAGAGAATGCATTTGTATGGAGTGATCAGGGGATATAACAGTTGTCCGACAGCTCTCTAGAGCAGTGTTTTCTAACCAGTGTGCCTCCAGCTGTTGCAAAATTACAACTCCCTGCTGCACTTGGACACATATATACATGCACACTCAGCCAAGCAGAGAATACATATGTATGGAGCGATCAGGAAATATAGCTGTCGGTTGACAGCTCTCTAGAGCAGTGGTTCTCAACCTTTTTTGACGGAGTACCCCTTGACTCGGTCAAGCAGAGCATGCATACGTATGTGGTGATCAGGAAATATAGCTGTTGTCCGACAGCTCTCTAGAACAGTATTTTCCAACTAGAGTGCCTCCAGCTGTTGCAAAATGATTATAGTATAATTCATATGCTTTACTTTCCTCTGTGTGGTATGGGGTGTGATGCAGGGCAGATGTAATTACCCTAGGGGCAGATGGAATAACCCCTTGTATTCGTGACGCCAGGGTGTGGTTTACCCTCAATACCACCCGAAGGTATACCGCTGGATCCTGGGCTAGGCACGAGGGCAATAATAACTCCAATGCCAAGTTATTGTTACGCCGAGCGCTCTGGGTCCCTGCTCCTCCCCGAAGCGCTCGCGGCGTTTCTCTCCTTGCAGCGCCCCGGTCAGACCCGCTGACCGGGAGCGCTGCACTGACATTGCCGGCGGAGATGCGATTCGCATAGCGGGAAGCGTCCGCTCGCGAATCGCATCCCAGGTCACTTACCTGTCCCGGTCCCCGGCTGTCATGCTCTGGCGCGCGCGGCTCCGCTCTCTAGGGCGCGCGCGCGTCAGCGCTCTGTGATTTAAAGGCCCAGTGCACCAATGATGGTGCCTGGTCCAGTCACCCTGATTAGCTTGCACCTGTTCCTTGCCTACTTATACCTCACTTCCCCTGCACTCCCTTGCCGGATCTTGTTGCCTTGTGCCTTGAGAAAGCTTTACTGTGTTACCCATACTGTGTTCCAGACCTCCTGCTATTCCACCTTTGACTACGAACCTTGCCGCCTGTCCCGACCTTCTGCTACGTCTGACCTTGCTCTTGTCTACTCCCTTGTACCGCGCTTATCTCAGCAGTCAGAGAGGTTAAGCCGTTGCCAGTGGATACGACCTGGTTGCTACTTAGAACCGGTCCACTGACACGGTCCACGCCAATCCCTCTCTGACACAGAGGATCCACCTCCAGCCTGCCGAATCGTGACAGTTATGGACAATGGTAGCTTGATTGAGTGACAGATAGTAAAGTCTCTACAGTTCAGCCAGGGCCCAAGGAGGTAACCAGTGACTTCAGAGATCACAAGGCTTGCTGGGACTTGCAGTGGTTTTGGACAATTTAGTGCAGGCCATGCTGACTTGACAATAGATGACAATGACTTGACTCGACTGGAGACAGACTAAGCTGTGACCAGGGCCGGCCTTTGGGGTGTGCGAGCTGTGCGGCTGCACAGGGCGCCATAGCAACAGGGGCGCCCGACGGCCGACACAGCTCGCTTTTTTTTTTTTTTTTAACTGGCTTGTCAGTGAGTGACTGCGACTGTCACTCACTGACCGCTGGCGCTGGGTGCCCGCAGGGACTATGACCAGGCCTCATAGTCCTTAAGAATCATTGCAGGGCCGGACAGGCCAAGGGCTGATTAAAGTAGAGACGTCATGTGCCCCGCGCAGGCACGCGCGTCTACTCCCATCACCTGACCTGTCCCTGCCTACCGTACGTCCCAGCGCGATCTCCAGCATCCTCCCTGTGCAGCACCAGGAGCTTCAGCAGCCTCACACTGCTGCACTGATCCCCGGCTGGGTAAGGAAACTTGTGCGGGGGTGTGGAGGTGATAAGAGGTGCAGGGGGGGTGATAAGAGGTGCAGGGGGAGTTATGGGGGTGATGAGAGGTGCAGGGGGGGTGATGAGAGGTGCAGGGGGGTGATGAGAGGTGCAGGGGGAGTTATGGGGGTGATGAGAGGTGCAGGGGGGGTGATGAGAGGTGCAGGGGGGGGTGATGAGACGTGCAGGGGGAGTTATGGGGGTGATGAGAGGTGCAAGGGGGGTGATGAGAGGTGCAGGGGGAGTTATGGGGGTGATGAGAGGTGCAGGGGGGTGATGAGAGGTGCAGGGGGGGTGATGATGAGAGGTGCAGGGGGAGTTATGGGGGTGATGAGAGGTGCAGGGGGGGTGATGAGTGGTGCAGGGGGGGTGATGAGAGGTGCAGGGGGAGTTATGGGGGTGATGAGAGGTGCAGGGGGGGGTGATGAGAGGTGCAGGGGGGTGATGAGAGGTGCAGGGGGGGTGATGAGAGGTGCAGGGGGGGTGATGAGAGGTGCAGGGGGGGTGATGAGAGGTGCAGGGGGGGTGATGAGAGGTGCAGGGGGAGTTATGGGGGTGATGAGAGGTGCAGGGGGGGTGATGAGAGGTGCAGGGGGGGTGATGAGAGGTGCAGGGGGGGTGATGAGAGGTGCAGGGGGGGTGATGAGAGGTGCAGGGGGGGTGATGAGAGGTGCAGAGGGGGTGATGAGAGGTGCAGGGGGGGGTGATGAGAGGTGCAGGGGGGGTGATGAGAGGTGCAGGGGGGGGGGTGATGAGAGGTGCAGGGGGGGTGATGAGAGGTGCAGGGGGGGGTGATGAGAGGTGCAGGGGGGGGTGATGAGAGGTGCAGGGGGGGGTGATGAGAGGTGCAGGGAGGGGGGGGGGGGTGATGAGAGGTGCAGGGAGGGGGGGGTGATGAGAGGTGCAGGGGGGTGATGAGAGGTGCAGGGGGGGTGATGAGAGGTGCAGGGGGGGTGATGAGAGGTGCAGGGGGAGTTATGGGGGTGATGAGAGGTGCAGGGGGGGTGATGAGAGGTGCAGAGGGGTGATGAGAGGTGCAGGGGGAGTTATGGGGGTGATGAGAGGTGCAGGGGGAGTTATGGGGGTGATGAGAGGTGCAGGGGGGGTGATGAGAGGTGCAGAGGGGTGATGAGAGGTGCAGGGGGAGTTATGGGGGTGATGAGAGGTGCAGGGGGAGTTATGGGGGTGATGAGAGGTGCAGGGGGAGTTATGGGGGTGATGAGAGGTGCAGGGGGGGGTAATGAGAGGTGCAGGGGGGTGATGAGAGGTGCAGGGGGGGTGATGAGAGGTGCAGGGGGGTGATGAGAGGTGCAGGGGGAGTTATGGGGGTGATGAGAGGTGCAGGGGGGGTGATGAGAGGTGCAGGGGGGGTGATGAGAGGTGCAGGGGGGGTGATGAGAGGTGCAGGGGGGGTGATGAGAGGTGCAGGGGGGGTGATGAGAGGTGCAGAGGGGGTGATGAGAGGTGCAGGGGGGGTGATGAGAGGTGCAGGGGGGGGTGATGAGAGGTGCAGGGGGGGTGGGGTGATGAGAGGTGCAGGGGGGGTGATGAGAGGTGCAGGGGGGGGGGTGATGAGAGGTGCAGGGGGGGTGATGAGAGGTGCAGGGGGGGTGATGAGAGGTGCAGGGGGGGGTGATGAGAGGTGCAGGGGGGGGTGATGAGAGGTGCAGGGAGGGGGGGGGGTGATGAGAGGTGCAGGGAGGGGGGGGGTGATGAGAGGTGCAGGGGGGTGATGAGAGGTGCAGGGGGGGTGATGAGAGGTGCAGAGGGGTGATGAGAGGTGCAGGGGGAGTTATGGGGGTGATGAGAGGTGCAGGGGGAGTTATGGGGGTGATGAGAGGTGCAGGGGGGGTGATGAGAGGTGCAGAGGGGTGATGAGAGGTGCAGGGGGAGTTATGGGGGTGATGAGAGGTGCAGGGGGAGTTATGGGGGTGATGAGAGGTGCAGGGGGAGTTATGGGGGTGATGAGAGGTGCAGGGAGAGTTATGGGGGTGATGAGAGGTGCAGGGGGGGGTAATGAGAGGTGCAGGGGGGTGATGAGAGGTGCAGGGGGGGTGATGAGAGGTGCAGGGGGGGTGATGAGAGGTGCAGGGGGAGTTATGGGGGTGATGAGAGGTGCAGGGGGGTGATGAGAGGTGCAGGGGGGGGTGATGAGACGTGCAGGGGGAGTTATGGGGGTGATGAGAGGTGCAGGGGGGGTGATGAGAGGTGCAGGGGGAGTTATGGGGGTGATGAGAGGTGCAGGGGGGTGATGAGAGGTGCAGGGGGGGTGATGAGAGGTGCAGGGGGGGTGATGAGAGGTGCAGGGGGAGTTATGGGGGTGATGAGAGGTGCAGGGGGGGTGATGAGAGGTGCAGGGGGGGTGATGAGAGGTGCAGGGGGAGTTATGGGGGTGATGAGAGGTGCAGGGGGGGTGATGAGAGGTGCAGGGGGGGTGATGAGAGGTGCAGGGGGGGTGATGAGAGGTGCAGGGGGGGTGATGAGAGGTGCAGGGGGGGTGATGAGAGGTGCAGGGGGGGTGGGGTGATGAGAGGTGCAGAGGGGGTGATGAGAGGTGCAGGGGGGGGGGTGATGAGAGGTGCAGGGGGGGGTGATGAGAGGTGCAGGGGGGGTGGCGTGATGAGAGGTGCAGGGGGGGTGATGAGAGGTGCAGGGGGGGGGGTGATGAGAGGTGCAGGGGGGGTGATGAGAGGTGCAGGGGGGGGTGATGAGAGGTGCAGGGGGGGGTGATGAGAGGTGCAGGGGGAGGTGATGAGAGGTGCAGGGAGGGGGGGGGGGGTGATGAGAGGTGCAGGGAGGGGGGGGGTGATGAGAGGTGCAGGGGGGTGATGAGAGGTGCAGGGGGGGTGATGAGAGGTGCAGGGGGGTGATGAGAGGTGCAGGGGGAGTTATGGGGGTGATGAGAGGTGCAGGGGGGGTGATGAGAGGTGCAGAGGGGTGATGAGAGGTGCAGGGGGAGTTATGGGGGTGATGAGAGGTGCAGGGGGAGTTATGGGGGTGATGAGAGGTGCAGGGGGGTGATGAGAGGTGCAGGGAGAGTTATGGGGGTGATGAGAGGTGCAGGGGGGGGGTAATGAGAGGTGCAGGGGGGTGATGAGAGGTGCAGGGGGGGTGATGAGAGGTGCAGGGGGAGTTATGGGGGTGATGAGAGGTGCAGGGGGGTGATGAGAGGTGCAGGGGGGTGATGAGAGGTGCAGGGGGGGGTGATGAGACGTGCAGGGGGAGTTATGGGGGTGATGAGAGGTGCAGGGGGGGTGATGAGAGGTGCAGGGGGAGTTATGGGGGTGATGAGAGGTGCAGGGGGGTGATGAGAGGTGCAGGGGGGGTGATGAGAGGTGCAGGGGGAGTTATGGGGGTGATGAGAGGTGCAGGGAGGGGGGGGGTGATGAGAGGTGCAGGGGGGGTGATGAGAGGTGCAGGGGGGGTGATGAGAGGTGCAAGGGGGGTGATGAGAGGTGCAGGGGGGTGATGAGAGGTGCAGGGAGGGGGGGGTGATGAGAGGTGCAGGGAGGGGGGGGGGTGATGAGAGGTGCAGGGAGGGGGGGGTGATGAGAGGTGCAGGGGGGGTGATGAGAGGTGCAGGGGGGGTGATGAGAGGTGCAGGGGGGGTGATGAGAGGTGCAGGGGGGGTGATGAGAGGTGCAGGGGGGTGATGAGAGGTGCAGGGGGTGATGAGAGGTGCAGGGGGGTGATGAGAGGTGCAGGGGGGGTGATGAGAGGTGCAGGGGGGTGATGAGAGGTGCAGGGGGAGTTATGGGGGTGATGAGAGGTGCAGGGGGAGTTATGGGGGTGATGAGAGGTGCAGGGGAGTTATGGGGGTGATGAAAGGTGCAGGGAGAGTTATGGGGGTGATGAGAGGTGCAGGGGGGGGGTGATGAGAGGTGCAGGGGGGGGTGATGAGAGGTGCAGGGGGGGGTGATGAGAGGTGCAGGGGGGGGTTATGGGGTTGATAAGAGGTGCAGGCGGGGAGGTTATGGGGGTGATGAGAGGTGCAGGGGGGGGTTATGGGGTTGATAAGAGGTGCAGGCGGGGAGGTTATGGGGGTGATGAGAGGCGCTGGGGGCACCACAAGGTTAGCTTGCACAGGGCGCCTGAACACCTAAGGCCGGCCCTGGCTGTGACTGTAGTTACTGCGGCTCGACTGCACCTCAGCAAAGACTCAGGAACTAAGAGAGAGAAGAGACTCCTCCCAGGGTTTATATGGGGGAGACTCTGGTGGGGTCCCATTGGTCACCCTTAAGTCACCTGGTCACTGATACCTCCTGGGTAACAATCACACCACAACAGGTGATCACATGTTAACATTTCCAAAAGATACAACATTCTTATATACATAACATAGGGGACCACAGGTTGAGAACAACTGCTCTAGAGCAATGCTTCCCAACCAGTGTGCCTCCAGCTATTGCAAAACTACAACTCCCAGCATGCCAGCCAAAGGCCTGGACAGCCAAAGACAACTCTGAATGGTAGCAGCTGAAACTGCTGCACTTGGACACCACAAATACATGCACACTCAGCCAAGCAGAGCATGCATATGTATGTGGTGATCAGGAGATATAACTGTTGTCCGACAGCTCTCTAGAACGGTATTCTTCAACTACAGTGCCTCCAGCTGTTGCAAAACTACAACTCCCAGCATACCTGGAGTGCCAAAGGCCCGGAGAGCCGAAGACAAACTAATTAGTAGTAGCTTAAACTGCTGCACTGGTATACCATATATGCATGCACGCTCAGCCAAGCAGTGCATACATATGTATGTGGTGATCAGGAGATATAACTGTTGTCCGACAGCTCTCTAGAGCAGTGTTTCCTTACTAGGGTGACTCCAGCTGTTGTAAAACTACAACTCCCAGCATACCTGGAGTGCCAAAGGCCCGGAGAGCCGAAGACAAACTCTAATTAGTAGTAGCTTAAACTGCTGCACTGGGATACCATATATGCATGCACGCTCAGCCAAGCAGTGCATACATATATATGTGGTGATCAGGAGATATAACTGTTGTCCGACAGCCCTCTAGAGCAGTGTTTCCCTACTAGGGTGACTCCAGCTGTTGTAAAACTACAACTCCCAGCATACCTGGAGTGCCAAAGGCCCGGAGAGCCAAAGACAAACTCTAATTAGTAGTAGCTTAAACTGCTGCACTGGGATACCATATATGCATGCACGCTCAGCCAAGCAGTGCATACATATATATGTGGTGATCAGGAGATATAACTGTTGTCCGACAGCTCTCTAGAGCAGTGTTTCCCTACTAGGGTGACTCCAGCAGTTGTAAAACTACAACTCCCAGCATGCCCGGACAGCCGAAGGCTGTCCGGGCATGCTGGGAGTTGTAGTTTTGCAACAGCTGGAGGCACCCTGGTTGGGAAAGACTGTCGTAGGGCATTTTGCCATGAGTTGTCTTGAGTATTTTTAACAACCCAGTCCTGTGATGAACCTTAATAGAACGATTATTTATAAAGAGCGTTCACTGATTGAAGAACCTAACGAATTTCTAATGAAACGCGATGTAAAAACACTTGAGATCCTAATGACGCCGATATTATTGCTGCCAGAAAATCTGACCTGAAGTGAACTGAACAAACTTAAACGTGTTGGTATCCAGCGGAATATAAACTGGAGATAGCTGCGAGGGGTTTTTAGGTCACTACCTCAAGAGTGGTCCCGATGTGGATGGCGGCTGACCACGAAGGGTCAGGCAAAAGGCAGGTCTGGGTCCAGGTGTGGGCTGGCAGCAAAGTAGCGTGGTAAGTGATTGCCGGTTAGTCATGAACCTGTCCCACAATCCAAATCCCTGAGCGAGCAAACTTTTTAACTGCGTATGCGTCTTTAAGATGCACACACAGTTGGACTATGGTACTAAATAGGGGCTGCATGGACTTCCAGTTCAGGCGATGTCTTTGTCCCATGCTGCCTGCACAGGAAAGTCAGAGAAGAGGACTGGCGGAGGACGCAAAGGAGCAGAAGAGGAGCGGTGTGACAGATGAGCATTGTTTTTTTTCCCTTATTATATTGCTATGTATGGGGGCAGAGTATAGGACCGAATATATGGGGACAATATGGGGGGCATAACTATTATAAAGGACACAGGTGGGGGCTCAATACTATATAGGGTACAGAGGGGGCCTAACTACTATATGGGAGCAGTGTAAGGGCGCTAATTACTATATGAAGGCAGTATGACTGGTCTAACTACTATACAGAGGCAGTGTGAGGGGTCTATGTACTTTATGGGGGCAGCGTAAGGGGTCTAAGTACTATATGAGGCAGTGTGAGGGGTCTAATTACTATATGGGGGCAGTGTAAGGGGTCTAAGTACTATATGGGGCAGTGTGAGGGGTCTAATTACTATATGGGGGCAGTGTAAGGGGTCTAAGTACTATATGGGACAGTGTGAGGGGTCTAATTAAAATATGAGGGCAGTGTAAGGGGTCTAACTACTATACAGAGGCAGTGTGAAGGGTCTAAGTACTATGTGGGGACAGTGTGAGGGGTCTAAGCACTATATGGGGACAGTGTGAGGGGTCTAAGCACTATATGGGCTAATTACTATGAGGGTGCAGTATACGATGTCTAAGTACTATGTGGAGGCAGTATGAGGGGTATAGGTACTTAATAGGGCTAATGTGAGGGGTGTATCTACTATGTGGGGCAGTGTGAGGGGTCTAAGTACTATGTGGGGGCAATTTGAGAGGTCTAAGTACTATATGAGGGCAGTGTGAGGGGTCTAAGTACTATGTGGGGGCAGTAGGAGGGGTATAGGTACTTAATATGGCTAATGTGAGGGGTCTATCTACTGTGTGGGGCAGTGTGAGGGGTCTAAGTACTATATGGGACAGTGTGAGGGGTCTAATTAAAATATGAGGGCAGTGTAAGGGGTCTAACTACTATACAGAGGCAGTGTGAGGAGTCTAAGTACTATGTGGGGACAGTGTGAGGGGTCTAAGCACTATATGGGCTAATTACTATGAGGGTGCAGTATACGATGTCTAAGTACTATGTGGAGGCAGTATGAGGGGTATAGGTACTTAATAGGGCTAATGTGAGGGGTGTATCTACTATGTGGGGCAGTGTGAGGGGTCTAAGTACTACGTGGGGGCAGTTTGAGAGGTCTAAGTACTATATGGGGGCAGTGTGAGGGGTCTATGTACTATGTGGGGGGAGTAGGAGGGGTATAGGTACTTAATATGGCTAATGTGAGGGGTCTATCTACTATGTGGGGCAGTGTGAGGGGTCTAAGTACTATATGGGGGCATTGTGAGGGGTCTTCATGATGTGCTGGACCAGATGGAGAAGAAAAGGAAAAGTGAACAACTCTGATTAGAGAAGACATCACCTTTGAGTTACTCCAGTCACAAGGTGGCGGTATTATGTGTCTCTTGTATACTGGTATTAATGGTAATATTGGTCTCAGTATACTGGATTTAGTCAGTTACAGTATGATGGTAATATGTATGTATGATGACAATATTTCCTCTTTGTATATTGGTATTATTCAGTAACTGTATGATTTTTACATTTAAGTATAAAGTATTATCAGGCACAAAAGATTGTCTCATACTTATAAATATATATATATATATATGTCATTTTTTAAGTATTGTATTTAATTTATTTAATGATTGGCACTACGAGGGTCCATTTTGAGGGTTCACTTGTACCAAAAACAAATTTACACTGTGTTATGACAGTACGTTGCCGACATACATCAGAATACTGGCAAAAAGATACACCGAGGCATACCCCGTGTACTTGTAGCCGGCTCAGTGAGTTTGATGGACTGAATGGATAATTCCAATGACTTTGCTCCTTTTTCTGGATGTATTCTTTTGTTTTTTTGTTTACCACACTTGCAATACTGTACAAAAAAAGCAAACATTCGGGAAATGGACTGAAGGCAGTCACTAGTAGACCAGGTTTGGCGTGTTTAACTCAATGGACCTGCTGGGAACACATTGGCCCTCATTTACTATTCTTAACCCGACTTCTTTTGTCGGGTTTTTTTGGCGCATCTTTGTCTGCGCCATGTCGCAGACATCGTGCACCAGTCTGCGACACGATGCAACATTTTTTCCCGACGGACCTGATGTGGATTCTGCCAAACCCGAAAAAGGGGCGTAACCCGACATTTCTGAGCTTTCCCACGTATTTATAAAGGTTTCCAACCCGAATTTGTTGAATTGTTGTGGATTTTTTCCCGACAACTCAGAGGAGTTGGAAACCAAAACCTACAAAACCCACGTGCGACAAACAGGATGCGACATAATAATAAATACCAGGGGAAAAAGCAGTCGGGTAAGAAAGCAACATAGACTTACAACCCGATTTTCTAAGTAAATGAGGGCCATTGTGGTATACACCTTTCTGCCAGGAACCCAACGTACAGCCCAGTGTGAGACCAGCCTAAATGTTTGTCCTTTCCTCGTCCATGTCCCAGTTCTCCTGAAATGGTTTTGCTCTCAAAAATTCCTGCTTCTTCTTATCTCCCAAAGTATATAAGGAGCCCATTGACTTGGACCTGTTCTTAGGTTTACGCCTCTATGATCTCAACAGTGTCTAGAGAAAAATAGTTGAGCTACGTCTCCTAATGGACATATGTTATTGTAATTAAAGTATAACAACAATTTCAAAAATTCCCTTTTTTGTAGTTTTGCATATGAAAAAACATTGAAACAGTAATGGAAATTACTGAGCACAGCTGCGAGTAAATATTGTCTTTTATGGGACTCCGGTGGATTGAGCAGTGAGGGGTGTAAGTACTATGTGGGGGCAGTGTGAAAGGTCTAAGCACTATATGGGGGCAGTGTGAGGGGTCTGAGTACTATGTGGGGGCAGTGTGAGGGGTCTGAGTACGATGTGGGGCAGTGTGAGGGGGTCTAAGTACTATGTGGGGGCAGTGTGAAAGGTCTTAGTACTATGTGGGGACAGTGTGAGGGGGTCTAAGTACTATGTGGGGGCAGTGTGAAAGGTCTAAGCACTATATGGGGGCAGTGTGAGGGGTCTGAGTACTATGTGGGGGCAGTGTGAGGGGTCTGAGTACGATGTGGGGCAGTGTGAGGGGTCTGAGTACGATGTGGGGGCAGTGTGAGGGGGTCTAAGTACTATGTGGGGGCAGTGTGAAAGGTCTTAGTACTATGTGGGGACAGTGTGAGGGGGTCTAAGTACTATGTGGGGCAGTGTGAGGGGTCTACGTTCTATGTGGGGGCAGTGTGAAAGGTCTAAGTACTATGTGGGGGCAGTGTGAGGGGTCTAAGTACTATGTGGGGGCAGTGTGAGGGGGTCTAAGTACTATGTGGGGGCAGTGTGAGGGGGTCTAAGTACTATGTGGGGGCAGTGTGAGGGGGTCTAAGTACTATGTGGGGGCAGTGTGAGGGGGTCTAAGTACTATGTGGGGGCAGTGTGAAAGGTCTAAGCACTGTATGGGGGCAGTGTGAGGGGTCTGAGTACTATGTGGGGACAGTGTGAGGGGGTCTAAGTACTATGTGGGGACAGTGTGAGGTGGTCTAAGTACTATGAGAGACAGTGTGAGGGGGTCTAAGTACTATGTGGGGCAGTGTGAGGGGTCTAAGTTCTATGTGGGGGCAGTGTGAGGAGTCTAAGTACTATATGGGGCAGTGTGAGGGGTCTAAGTACTATATGGGAGAAGTGTGAGGGGTCTAAGTACTATGTGGGGGCAGTGTGAGGGGTCTAAGTACTATGTGGGGGCAGAGTGAGGGGTTTAAGTACTATGTGGGGGCAGTGTGAGGGGTCTAAGTACTATGTGGGGGCAGTGTGAGGGGGTCTAAGTACTATGTGGGGGCAGTGTGAGGGGTCTAAGTACTATGTGTGGGCAGTGTGAGGGGTCTAAGTACTATGTGGGGGCAATGTGGGGGGGTCTAAGTACTATGTGGGGGCAGTGTGAGGAGTCTAAGCACTATATGGGGGCAGTGTGAGGAGTCTAAGTACTATGTGGGGCAGTGTGAGGGGTCTAAGTACTATTTGGGAGAAGTGTGAGGGGTCTAAGTACTATGGGGGGGCAGTGTGAGGAGTCTAAGTACTATGTGGGGGCAGTGTGAGGGGTCTAAGTACTATGTGGGGGCAGTGTGAGGGGTCTAAGTACTATGTGGGGGCAGTGTGAGGGGTCTAAGTACTATGTGGGGGCAGTGTGAGGGGTCTAAGTACTATGTGGGGGCAGTGTGAGGGGTCTAAGTACTATGTGGGGGCAGTGTGAGGGGTCTAAGTACTATGTGGGGGCAGTGTGAGGGGTCTAAGTACTATGTGGGGGCAGTGTGAGGGGTCTAAGTACTATGTGGGGGCAGTGTGAGGAGTCTAAGTACTATGTGGGGGCAATGTGGGGGGGTCTAAGTACTATGTGGGGCAGTGTGAGGGGTCTAAGTACTATGTGGGGCAGTGGGGGGGGGGTCTAAGTACTATGTGGGGCAGTGGGGGGGGTCTGAGTACTATGTGGGGGCAATGTGGGGGGGGTCTAAGTACTATGTGGGGGCAGTGTGAAGGGTCTAAGTACTATGTGGGGGCAATGTGGGGGGGTCTAAGTACTATGTGGGGGCAGTGTGAGGGGTCTAAGTACTATGTGGGTGAAATTACTGTCTGTCTCAGGAACTGTCCAGAGCAGGGGAGGTTTGCTATGGGGATTTGTTCCTACTCTGGACAGTCCCTGACATGGACAGAGGTGTCAGCAGAAAGCACTGTGGTCAGACAGAAAATAAATTTAAAAAGAAAATAACTTCCTCTGGAGCATACAGCAGCTGATAAGTACTGGAAGGGTTAAGATTTTTAAATAGAAGTAAGTTACAAATCTGTTTAACATTCTGGCACCAGTTGATTTAAAAGAAAATAGTTTTTCACCGGAGTACCCCTTTAAGTTTTTAGTCATACATTTTACTTTAATTTAGGGGCATCCTCATATGTCTATCCCTTCTCTCTCTTATGGGCGATTTATGGGGACGCAAATGCTCCCAACGCCCGACAAGGCGTGGAAAGGGGGAAGAGATGAAGGACAAAGCCCTTTGTCCTCGTATAAGATGAGCAGACATGGCGGTATGCTGGTAGGATTCGGCGCTACATGGGGCATTATCTTTCTTCTTTCTCTTCTCTCTGCCCAATTTAGGATGGAAGGTAATAAAATATTTCTTCATATGTTTTATTTCAAGAATTCACCAGATCTGCTTAGTAAGATTATATGACAAACCACTAAGTTTTTAGCAAACATATCTCCACATACCCCACCGCCATAGTGATCCCACAATGTTTCTACAGGAGCGAAGGATTGTGGGTAATCCCTCACCGAGCAGGACGCTGTCAGACCACACTGAGGAGGTGATGTTTTCTTCTGCGGTTTCTCTATTTCGGGAATGTTTCTGCTATTTGTGGACACTAATTATGGATGTCCTGCTGACCCGTGTCCTACTGGAGACCAGGAACGTCTGCAGATGTGTGAAGAGGCCTGCACTCTATCTATCTATCTTATATCTATCTATCTATCTCATATCTATTTACAAACAGGAGAATACAGCAGCACACTGCTAGCACAAAGATACAGATAAAACATGAAATGCTATATTGCTACAATGGAAAAAAATCTAAAAATTGAGGCGCTTTGCTCACCATTTAGCCAAATAGTTTGGACCATCCCACCGCGGTAAGGTGACCTCAATAGGACGGACCCTACACTGTGAATGTGCCTGTAAGGCTTGTACGGTCTGGAACATCCAGCACCTCATAAGATGGGTGGGGTGCAGGAACCAACATGGAGGGTCCATGCAGTAGTTTGGTATGTGCTGGGCAACTTATCCTTGTTTGTATCTATCTATCTCATATCTATCTATCTATCTATCTATCTATCTATCTCATATCTATCTATCTATCTCATATCTATCTATCTTATATCTATCTTATATCTATCTCATATCTATCTATCTATCTATCTCATATCTATCTATCTATCTATCTCATATCTATCTATACATCTATCTCATATCTATACATCTATCTATACATCTATCTATCTATCTCATATCTATCTATCTCATATCTATCTATCTCATATCTATCTATCTCATATCTATCTATCTCATATCTATCTATCTCATATCTATCTATCTCATATCTATCTATACATCTATCTCATATCTATACATCTATCTATACATCTATCTATCTATCTCATATCTATCTATCTCATATCTATCTATCTCATATCTATCTATCTCATATCTATCTATCTATCTATCTATCTATCTATCTCATATCTATCTATCTCATATCTATCTTCTATCTCACATCTATCTATCTTATATCTATCTATCTTATATCTATCTCATATCTATCTATCTTATATCTATCTTATATCTATTTCATATCTATCTATCTATCTCATATCTATCTATCTCATCTCTATCTATCCATGTACCTTCTATTTAACCTGTTCAGGACCCAAGACGTATGCATACGTCCTGAGTCATTACGGTCTCCGCCGCTCACCGGGCGGAGATCGGAAGCGGATCCCTGCTAAAATCCTACAGCAGGCATCCAGGGCAAACGCCGAGGGGGGCCATGTAGGCCCCCCATGTCGGTGATCGCCACAAATTGCTACTGAAATCACAACAGCGATCTGCGGTGATACCGGGTTGATCGGGTCTCTGGGACCCGACCGCCCGGTAATTTTGCATGATCCCGGTTGTCACAGACAGCCAGGACCATGCTGGAGCCTAGGAGCGAGGTGGCAAGCCGGCCACCTCCTCCGATCCCCTGCGATTCCTCGGTTAGCTAACCGACCACTCACAGGGGGGGGAGCGTTTACTTCCTCCCTCCCTGCCCGACCCCTGAAAGTCCGGACAGAATGGGAGGAAGACCGGAGGACGCGGCGGGGGAGGGGGGAGTGCTGGGGCCCAGCCCCAGTACTTACCTCGTCCCTGAAGACCCGGATCCCGGCGGCGGTGGCGACAGGTGAATGGATCTTCGGCGGCGCGGGACCTTTGCAGCAGTCCAGACCGCCGTAAAGCGATCTGGACTGCTCCATCTGGTCCCCTTACACTACAACTCCCAGCATGCCCAGACAGCCCTTGGCATCTGGGCATGCTGGGAGTTGCAGTTTTGCAACATCTGGAGGTCCACAGTTTGGAGACCACTGTGCCCTTCCAGATGTTGCAAAACTACACATCCTCAGCATGCCCTTACTGTCCAGGCATGATGGGAGTTGTAGTTCTGTAACATCTGGCCCTTCAGATTTTGCAGAACTACAACTCCCAGCATGCCTGGACAGTTTTGGCATACTGGGAGTTGTAGTTTTGCAACATCTGGAAGGGCACAGATTGGGAACCACTGTATTAGTGGTCTGCAAACTCTAGTCCTCCAGATGTTGCAAAACTACAACTCCAAGCATGCTGGGAGCTGTAGTTCGGCAACATCTGGCTCTAAAGATGTTGCCGAACTACTACTCCCAGCATGCCTGAGAATGTTTGGGAGTTGTGGTTTTTCAATGACTGGAGGCACACTGGTTGGGAAACATTGTCTGTTTCCTAACTCAGTGTTTTCCAACCCGTGTGCCTCCAGCTGTTGCAAAACTATAACTACCAGCATGCACTGATAGACTGTGCATGCTGGGAGTTGTAGTTTTACAACAGCAGGAGCCCCCCCCCCCCCCCCCCAGTGAATGTACAGGGTAAATTCACATGGGCAGGGGGCTTACAGTAAGTATCAGGCTGCAAGTTTGCGATGCAGCAAATTTTGCGCGGCAGCTCAAACTTGCAGTGGGAAACTCGCTGTAACCCTCCGCCCATGTGACTGTACCCTAAAAACACTACACTACACTAAAACAAAATAAAATAAAAAGTAAAAAACACTACATATACACATACCCCTACAAAGCCCCCCTCCCCAATAAAAATGAAAGACGTCTGGTACGCCACTGTTTCCAAAATGGAGCCTCCAGCTGTTGCAAAACAACAACTCCCAGTATTGCCGGACAGCCGTTGACTGTCCAGGCATGCTGGGAGTTTTGCAACAGCTGGAGACACCCTGTTTGGGAATCACTGGTGTAGAATACCCCTATGTCCACCACTATGCAAATCCCTAAATTAGGCCTCAAATGCGCATGGTGCTCTCACTTTGGAGCCCTGTCGTATTTCAAGGCAACAGTTTAGGGTCACATATGGGGTATCGCCGTACTCGGGAGAAATTGCCTAACAAATTTTGGGGGGCTTTTTCTCCTTTCACCCCTTATGAAAAGGTGAAGTTGGGGTCTACACCAGCATGTTAGTGTAAAAAAATAATTTTTTTACACTAACATGCTGGTGTTGCCCTATACTGTTCATTTTGACAAGAGGTAAAAGGGAAAAAAGCCCCCAAAATTTGTAATGCAGTTTCTCCTGACTACGGAAATACCCCATATGTGGGCGCAAAGTGCTCTGGGGGCGCACAACAAGGCTCAGAAGGGAGAGTGCACCATGTACATTTGAGGTGATTTGCACAGGGGTGGCTGATTGTTACAGCGGTTTTGACAAACGCAAAAAAAAAAAAAAAAAAAGACACATGTGACCCCATTTTGGAAACTACATCCCTCACAGAATGTAATGAGGGGTGCAGTGAGAATTTACACCCCACAGGTGTCTGACGGATCTTTGGAACAGTGGGCTGTGCAAATAAAAAATTTTGTACAGCCCACTGTTCCAAAGATCTGACAGACACCAGTGGGGGAAAATGCTCACTGTACCCCTTGTTACGTTCTTCAAGGGGTCTAGTTTCCAAAATGGTATGCCATGTGGGGGTTATTTTGCCGTCCGAGCAAAATTCACTTTTAAAAAGCCAAATATGACTCCTTCTCTTCTGAGCATTGTAGTTCGCCCGTAGTGGACTTCAGGTCCACTTATGGGGTATCTCCATACTCAGAAGAGATGGGGTTAAAAAAATTTGGGGGGTATTTTCTGCCATTAACCCTTGCAAAAATGTGAAATTTGGGGGGAAACACACATTTTAGTGAAATTCTTTTTCTTTTACATATGCAAAAGTCGTGAAACACCTGTGGGGTATTAAGGCTCACTTAATTCCTTGTTACGTTCCTCAAGGGGTCTAGTTTCCAAAATGGTATGGCATGTGTTTTTTTTTTTTTTTTTGCTGTTCTGGCACCATAGGGGCTTCCTAAATACAACATGCCCCCCAAAAAACATTTCAGAAAAACGTACTCTCCAAAATCCCCTTGTCGCTCCTTCGCTTCTGAGCCCTCTACTGCGCCCGCCGAACACTTCACATAGACATATGAGGTATGTGCTTACTCGAGAGAAATTGGGCAACAAATATAAGTATACATTTTCTCCTTTTACCCCTCGTAAAAATTCAAAAATTGGGTCTACAAGAAAAATGAAGATTGTGAATTTTCTCCTTCACTTTGCTGCTATTCCTGTGAAACACCTAAAGGGTTAAAACACTGACTGAATGTCATTATGAATACTTTAGGGGGTGCAGCTTTTATAATGGGGTCATTTGTGGGGTATTTCTAATACGAAGACCCTTCAAATCCACTTCAAACCTGAACTGGTCCCTGAAAAATAGTGAGTTTGAAAATGTTGTGAAAAATTGGAAAATTGCTGCTGAACGTTGAAGCCCTCTGGTGTCTTCCAAAAGTAAAAACACGTCAATTTTATGATGCAAACATAAAGTAGACATATTGTATATGTGAACCAAAAAAAAAAATAATTATTTGGAATATCCATTTTCCTTACAAGCAGAGAGCTTCAAAGTTAGAAAAATGCAAAATTTTCACATTTTTCATCAAATTTTTGGAATTTTTCACCAAGAAAGGATGCAAGATACCACAAAAAATTACCACTATGTTAAAGTAGAATATGAAAAAACAATCTCGGAATCAGATGTTTAAAAAATGGCTGGGTCCTAAGGTGTAAAATGGCTGGGTCCTTAAGGGGTTAAAGGGTTACTCCAGTGGAAAACATTTTTTTTAACAACTGGTACCAGAAAGTTAAACAGATTTGTTGTATAGTTCTAGGAAGTTGTAGGAAGTTGTATAGTTCTTTTCAGTCTGACCACAGTGCTCTCTGCTGACACCTCTGTCCATGTCAGGAACTGTCCAGAGCAGGAGAGGTTTACTATGAGGATTTGATCTCATATCTATCTATCTATCTCATATCCATCTATCTATCTATCTATCTCATATCTATCTATCTATCTATCTATCTATCTCATATCTATCTATCTATCTCATATCCATCTATCTATCTATCTATCTATCTCATATCTATCTATCTATCTATCTATCTCATATCTATTTATCCATCAGTGGCTTTCTCCAATCTCCTTAGTTAAAACACGTACAGGTGAAACTCGAAAAATGTGAATATCGTGCAAAAGTCGATTGTATTTCATTAATGCAACTTAAAGGGGTACTCCAGTGAAAACCTTTTTTCTTTTAAATCAACTGGTGCCAGAAAGTTAAACATATTTGTAAATTACTTCTATTAAAAAATCTTAATCCTTCCAGTACTTATTAGCTGCTGAATGCTACAGAGGAAATTCCTTTCTTTTTGGAACACTGATGACATCACGAGCACAGTGCTCTCTGCTGACATCTCTGTCCATTTTAGCAACCATGCATAGCAGATGTACACTAAGGGCAGCATGGTGGCTCAGTGGTTAGCACTGCTGCCTTGCAGTGCTGGGGCCGTGGGTTCAAATTCCACTAAGGACAACAATAAATAAAGAGTTATCATTATTATAATAACGTCAGCAGAGAGAACTGTGGTCGTGATGTCATCAGAGAGCATTCCAAAAAGAAAAGAACTTCCTCTGTAGTGTTCAGCAGCTAATAAGTACAGGAAGGATTAAGATTTTTTAAGAGAAGTAATTTACAAATATGTTTAACTTTCTGCCACCAGTTGATTTAAAAAGAAAAAAGGTTTTCACCGGAGTACCCCTTTAAAAGGAAAGGAAGCATGAAGTGCTCCAATATCTCCTGGTAGACGGATGTGCTGACCCCAGACTTAATGGAGCACAGTGACCAACACCAGCAGATGACACGGCCCCCAAATCATAGTAATTTTCACCTATAGAGTTTCACCTGTAGATACTCATCTGATCGTGCGGGTGTACAGCAGAATTGGGAGAGATAGTTGTGTGGAGAGAAGCCACCTCCAGGGAAGTATAGCAGTGACTTATATTCCTTTCCCTATTAGAAAAACATGCATGTTCACCCGAATAGAGCATGCATGTCTATGGCAGAATTGGGATAGCTGTTGATACTTTCCTCTTCCAATTAAAAAAAAAACATGCACGCTCTCCAGATTTGAGCGTGCATCTGTATGCCAGAATCAGGATAGTTATCAGAAGATAAGCCACCACCAGAAAAGTATAGTAGGGACTCACTCTCCTTTCCCTATTGAGAAGACGCGCATGCTTACCAGAGTGGAGCATGCATGTGTATAAGTAGTGATTGCTGGTGTGTGTGTGTGTCGGGGGGGGGGGGTTATTAGGAATAATTTCATTCTATAATACCGCACCCTCTGCTAAACATTTTCGCTGCAGTCATCCTGTGACTTTTAGTTCCTCACCAGCTGGAGCAGCACAGGCCCCACACTGTCACGCAGGACGACCTTGGCGTTGATTTCGTTTCGCCATCGTCGCGGTGAGAAATGAATGTCTTGGCGCGTTTCCTTAAATGGACACCTGGGAGCTGGGCGGTATACCGGTTCATACCGAATACCGAAATTTTTGTGTTGCACGATATGAATTTTTGAATGAATCGGCCCAGCGCTGCACTGTCCCCACATCGGGGAACTAATCTTATGTGACCTGCGAGCGCTGTTCTGCCCCTCCCCCCACCCCCCAATTAATTATCAGCCCAGCGCTGTCCCCATCAGGGTACTACTCACATGTCACCCGCATGACACTCTATACCAGTGGTCTCCAACCTGCTGACCTCCAGATGTTGCAAAACTACAACTCCCAGCATGCCCGGACAGCCGTTGGCTGTCCGGGCATGCTGGAAGTTGTAGTTTTGCAACATCTGGAGGTCCGCAGGTTGGAAACCACTGCTCTATACTGTGCGGTATCCCTATGCCCGGGCTACAAAAAAATAAACAAAATAAACTTTAAAGGGGTAAAACTTTTTTTTTTTTTTTTTTTTAAATCAACTGGTGCCAGAAAGTTAAATAGATTTGTAAATTACTTCTATTAAAAAATCCTTTCAGTACTTATGAGCTTCTGAAGTTAAGGTTGTTCTTTTCTGTCTAAGTGCTCTCTGATGACACGTGTCTTGGGAAACGCCCAGTTTAGAAGAGGTTTGCTATGGGGATTTGCTTCTAAACCGGACACGTGTCATCAGAGAGCACTTAGACAGAAAAGAACAACCTTAACTTCAGAAGCTCATAAGTACTGAAAGGACTAAGATTTTTTTAATAGAAGTAATTTACAAATCTGTTTAACTTTCTGGCACCAGTTGATTTAAAAAAAAAAAAAAAAGTTTTTCACAGGAGTACCCCTTTAACTCACCCTATCACCCGCCGAGTCAGTACATCGCTGCCGGTGATAGGCTGACGGCTGTCCGACGTTCCCGTCCCCAGCGTAAGGACGACGTAGGTGCGTTAAAGGGGTACTCCGCCACTGGCATCTCATCCCCTATCCAAAGGATAGGGGATAAGATGTTAGATTGCCGCGGTCCCGCTGCTGGGGACCCCGGGGATCGCTGCTGCAGCACCCCGCCTTCATTACTGCGCAGAGCGAGTTCGCTCTGAGCGTAATGACGGGCGATACAGGGGCCGGAGCAGCGTGACGTCATGGCTCCACCCCTCATGACATCACGGCCTGTCCCCTTAATGCAAGTCTATGGCAGGGGGCGTGACGACCGCCACGGCCCCTCCCATAGACTTGTATTGACGGGGGCGGGCCATGACGTCACGATGGGCGGAGCCGTGACGTAATGATGCTCCGGCCCCAGTATTGCCCTTCATTATGTGCAGAGCGATCTCTCTCTGCGCAGTAATGATGGCGGGGTGCTGCAGCGGCGATCCTCGGGGTCCCCAGGAGCGGGACCCCGGCAATCTGACATCTTACTACTGCAAGAATGGGCCACCAATATAAAAGTCCTGGAAAACCCCTTTAAGGAAAACAAAGGACAGGAATTGGGTGATGAGTTAATGAATAAATGTAAGAAATGCAAATCTACTATCTACTACTATTGTAGAATAATTAAATAAAATTTAAAGGGAGTTTCGTGGTCGTTTGCATCAATACAAAAAAAAAAATAATTTGAAAAAATGATAACTGCTGTAGAAGCTACTGAGAAAGAGTTAAAAAGAGAAAAATTCATGATAAGCTGGACTTTGATACCAACCGAGTGTTTACCTTTGCAAACTCCAAGAAGCACTCTACCCGCCGCCATAACAACAGAAGAAAACAAAAACCGCGCAGACTTCGGGACTACCGATTCGGAGTCAAGAGGTACAGAGGATAGAGCCATTATTCAGACAGGCACTGTTGCTGCGTCTTCTAATATACAGGAATCCCAAGTCCCAGGCGCCCTCCCTTTAGGAGAAGGAGGAAGAGGATGCGGAGAGGGCGCCCGAGGCAGAAACAGAGGCCACAAGAGGAAAACGGTCTTTTGGAGGTAACGGGAGAGTCAGCTCCTGACATTATACAGACTGGCGGGGAGTTAACTGTTCTTAATCTAACGGACTATGTGATGTCTGAGGACTTGAGGTCAGCCCTTACAAAAGGGTTAAATTATTGTGTGGTGGAAAATTATTATGTAGCCTTTGTTATCGACCTATAGAAATCTGTACGAAAATTAAAGGGGTACTCCACTGCTCAGCATTTGGAACAAACTGTTCCGAACGCTGGAGCTGGTGCTGGGAGATCGGGATGTCATAGCCCCGCCCCCTCATACCATCATGCTCCGCCCCCTCGATGCAAGTCTATGGGAGGGGGCGTGACAGCTGTCATGCCCCCCTCCCATAGACTTGCATTGAGGGGGAGGGGCGTGACATCACGAGGTGGTGGGGCTATGACATCACAAGCTCCCGGCGCTGGCTCCAGCATTCGGAACAGTTTGTTCCAGACCTTGAGCAGCAGAGTACCCCTTTAAGAAGGGGAAATCAAACACCAGTCCTTTCTGTCCTGGGTAACAAAATTGGGCACCAAAATGGGGGGCCATCTTACTCTCTGCTTTCAGGTGTATTACCTTCCATGTACATCCTACCACAATACCTTTCATACTCTCCAACATTTAGAAACAAAAATTGGTCAGAGAGTTCCCTTAATATTGTTAAAGTGAACCTGTCATCAACAAAAACTTTTTATATAATGTAGATAATAACATTATATGTATATTTGTAAAATACATTGGTTAAAAAAAGTGTATATTTTGAGGACAAGCAGGGCTCTGTACACTGGGGACAAGCAGGGCTCTGTACACTGAGGACAAACAGGACTCGGTACCTTGAGGACAAGCAGGGCTCCGTACAGTGAGGACAGGCAGGGCTCTGTACACTGAAGACAAGCGGGGCTCTGTGCACTGAAGAGAAGCGGGGCTCTGTGCACTGAGGACAAGCGGGGCTCTGTACACTGAGGACAAGCAGGGCTCTGTACACTGAGGACAAGCAGGGCTCTGTACACTGAGGACAAGCAGGGCTCTGTACACTGAGGACAAGCAGGGCTCTGTACACTGAGGACAAGCAGGGCTCTGTACACTGAGGACAAGCAGGGCTCTGTACACTGAGGACAAGCAGGGCTCTGTACACTGAGGACAAGCAGAGCTCTGTACACTGAGGACAAGCAGAGCTCTGTACACTGAGGACAAGCAGGGCTCTGTACACTGAGGACAAGCAGGGCTCTGTACACTGAGGACAAGCAGGGCTCTGTACACTGAGGACAAGCAGGGCTCTGTACACTGAGGACAAGCAGGGCTCTGTACACTGAGGACAAGCAGGGCTCTGTACATTGAGGACAAGCAGGGCTCTGTACACTGAGGACAAGCAGGGCTCTGTACATTGAGGACAGGCAGGGCTCTGTACACTGAGGACAAGCGGTGCTCTGTACACTGAGAACAAGCAGGGCTCTGTACACTGAGGACAAGCGGTGCTCTGTACACTGAGAACAAGCAGGGCTCTGTACACTGAGGATGAGCGGGGCTCTGTACACTGAGGACAAGCAGGGCTCTGTACACTGAGGACAAGCAGGGCTCTGTACACTGAGGACAAGCAGGGCTCTGTACACTGAGGACAAGCAGGGCTCTGTACACTGAGGACAAGCAGGGCTCTGTACACTGAGGACAAGCAGGGCTCTGTACACTGAGGACAAGCAGGGCTCTGTGCAGTAAGAAAAAGCAGCACATTGTGCACTGAGGCCCTATAACATGTTCCTCATACATCAGGATGATTGACCAGTCAGGAGCCTGCACAGATCCCTGCTTGTCCCGCCCTCACTTCCTGTATTTGGACTCCTCATAGAGACACACAGACAATAGCTGCAGGGATAGCACTTTTTCACCCAAAAATATACGCAATTTTTAACCAATGTATATTACAAATATACATATAATGGTGTTATCTACATTCTATCAAAGGTTTTTGTTGACGGCAGGTAGACTTTAACCATTCGTGTCCCGTATCACTGCCCTCATAGGTGACCTACAACAATGTTTCATCCACAGACGTTCTATAGCAGAGACCTCAAACCTGTGTCTCTCTTAACAAGTTCCAGCCGTTTCTCCCATGTCTCCTTGGATCCATACAGACATGCTCAACCATACACAGATTTTCCATAACCAACCTCTATGGGGCCTGTTAGGGCCACTCAACTTTCCCATAAACAGATACAACTAAGAACCGGACGCATCCAGTTCTTCGTCCTCATGATATTACTGTAGTGGGGAATGCGGATTCGACTCTGAAGGTTGTGAACGTCAGCACCGATGGGACTGAACAATGGTGAATGTGTTGTGCTGGACTGGAGGCGATTCCTGGAGGGTGACGGAGATCTGAAGTCTGGATAGTCGTGTCTGTATTAAGGTTTCCCTCCCATGTGATTGGTCGACACCCGAGGGGGTAATATGAAGGTAATTCTTTTCTGTAGTGTGAAAAGGTCACATAGTAGTCACGAGTTCTGCCGACTTTATGGAAACATTTTATATATATATATAATCTGAGCAGTGGATGCCCTATATACCGTATTTTTCGCCGTATAAGACGCACTTTTTCTTCCACAAAACTGGGGGGGAAAAGTTGGTGCGTCTTATACGGCGAATACACCCCTATCGGGTCGGTCCCTGCGGCCATCAACGGCCGGGACCTGCGGCTAATATAGGACATCATCGATCGCGGTGATGTCCTGTATTAACCCTTCAGACGCGGCGATCAAGGCTGACCGGCGCGTCTGAAGCGAAAGTCGGGCTGTTCGGGACTGCCGCGGTGAAATCGCGGCGTCCCGAACAGCTTACAGGACACCGGGAGGGACCTTACCTGCCTCCTCAGTGTCTGCTCCGTGCCGGGATCCCCTGCATAGCCGGCGGTCTCCTTCGTCGTCATCACGTCGTCGCGCACGCCGTCCCGTCATCCAATAGGAGCGGCGTGCGTAGCGACGTGATGACGGCGACGGAGAGCGTTGATCCCGGGGAAGAAGATGTCCAGAGCGTCGGGGACAGCACGGGGACGCGGCGACAGCGATGGAGCGATATTCAGGGCAGCGGTGACGGGTCCGGAGCGGCGGGGACACGTGAGTATTACCTCCTATCCAGTGGTCTTCAACCTGCGGACCTCCAGATGTTGCAAAACTACAACTCCCAGCATGCCCGGACAGCCGTTGGCTGTCCGGGCATGCTGAGAGTTGTAGTTTTGCTACATCTGGAGGTCCGCAGGTTGAAGATCACTGTTGGGTGCAGAATCTTTTTTTTCGAGATTTTGCACCTTTAAAATTGGGTGCGTTTTATATGCCGGTGCGTCCTATAGGGCGAAAAATACGGTACCTTGTGAATAGCAAAAGAAGGAAAGTTCTGAGACCCAAAAAGTCCCTGGACCAGTCACCAGCTGGAGAGTAGACTTCAAAGTGAATACCAAATGTTCTCCCTTCATCTGGTTCTGGTTCCTATCAGATGGAGAACACCCGTTACCGGAGGCCGCCATCTTTCTTGAGCTCGTAGTGATCCTTAGGCTGCTTCCTCACTGATCTACAGTCCTCGAAGACTGAAATATCTTTGGAGGGTGGTGGCAACCTGAGCTGATCCAACCTATCTCTAGAGAACCTTAAAGGGGCACTCTCATTAAAACTCATTTTTGCTATCGCACTCCTTATGATAAATAAAAAATATTTCTAATATACTTTGTTTTATAAAGTTTTCTATGTTTTATTTGTGTTTAAAAAAGCTGCCACTAGCTGATAAGTACTGGAAGGATTAACATTTTTAAACAGAAGTAATTTACAAATCTGTTTACTTTCTGGCACCAGTTGATTAAAAAAAATAAAAAAATGTGTTTTCCACCGGAGTACCCCTTTAATTTTAACCCTAACGCAGTAACACTAAACGACTAGCCCTAACCCACTAATCCACTAACCCCCTAATCCCAACCCCCTTCACCTAATAATTCAAAAACTTTAACCTCCGACTTTGTATTCCATCCAGTGAAGTCAAGCCACCACTATAAAAAAGGTCATCCAAAAAAAATGTATATGTACATATATATACTTTTTATTTTATTTATTTCCTACCACTTATAGTTTATCCACGTGTAATAAATCAGGGGGAATTGTTTCCAAAAAATTCAAAAAACACCAATGGGACATCATGAAACATTCTTTCTGCATCTGTCACCAGATCTTGGCTCTAAACATTTTATTTATTTTTTTTTTTTTTTATGCCTTAGAGCAGTGGTCTTCAAACTGTGGCCCTCCAGATGTTACAAAACTACAAATCCCAGCATGCCCGGACATGCACACTCACCACACATCCCCATGGCCTGTATGCACACTCACCACACACTGCCATGGCCTGTATGCACGCTCACCACACATTGCCATGGCCTGTATGCACACTCACCACACATCGCCATGTCCTGTATGCACACTCACCACACATCGCCATGGCCTGTATGCACACTCACCACACATCGCCATGGCCTGCATGCACACTCACCACACATCGCCATGTCCTGTATGCACGCTCACCACACATTGCCATGGCCTGTATGCACACTCACCACACATCGCCATGTCCTGTATGCACACTCACCACACATCCCCATGTCCTGTATGCACACTCACCACACATCGCCATGGCCTGTATGCACACTCACCACACATCCCCATGTCCTGTATGCACACTCACCACACATCCCCATGTCCTGTATGCACACTCACCACACATCGCCATGTCCTGTATGCACACTCACCACACATCGCCATGGCCTGCATGCACACTCACCACACATCCCCATGTCCTGTATGCACACTCACCACACATCCCCATGTCCTGTATGCACACTCACCACACATCCCCATGGCCTGTATGCACACTCACCACACATCGCCATGTCCTGTATGCACACTCACCACACATCCCCATGGCCTGTATGCACACTCACCACACATCCCCATGGCCTGTATGCACACTCACCACACATCCCCATGGCCTGTATGCACACTCACCACACATCCCCATGTCCTGTATGCACACTCACCACACATCGCCATGTCCTGTATGCACACTCACCACACATCCCCATGTCCTGTATGCACACTCACCACACATCGCCATGTCCTGTATGCACGCTCACCACACATCGCCATGTCCTGTATGTACGCTTACCACACATCGCCATGTCCTGTATGCACGCTCACCACACATCGCCATGGCCTGTATGCACGCTCACCACACATCGCCATGTCCTGTATGCACACTCACCACACATCGCCATGGCCTGTATGCACGCTCACCACACATCGCCATGTCCTGTATGCACACTCACCACACATCGCCATGTCCTTGTATGCACACTCACCACACATTGCCATGTCCTGTATGCACACTCACCATACACTGCCATGGACTTTCAGGACATGACATTTCAGGAGGACAATGGTTTCACAGAAAGAAAATAAAGCCGCTAGAATGGCCCAGCCGATCACATGACTAATATCCCATTGAAAATCTATGGAAAGAACTGAAGATCATGATTCATTGAAGAGGCCCACAGAACCTTCAAGATTTGAAGACTGTGTGAAAGAATGGGCCAAAATCCCCCAGAGCAATGCATCGACTTGTTTCTCCATACAGAAGGCATCTTAAAGCTGTCATTACCAACAAAAGCTTCTGTGCAAAGTACAGTGGTCCCTCAACATACGATGGTAATCCGTTCAGGCCCTGCCCGGAGCTAAATGTTCCAAACGCTGGTTAGTGGAGTACCCCTTTAAATCAACTGGTGCCAGAAAGTTAAACAGATTTGTTAATTACTTATATTTAAAAATCTTAATCCTTCCAGTACTTATAAGCTGCTGCATGCTCCACAGGAAGTTCTTTCATTTTTTAATTTCCTTTCTGTCTGACCACAGTGCTCTCTGCTGACACCTCTGTCCATTTTAGGAACTTTCCAGGGCAGGATAGGCTTACTATGGGTATTTGCTCCTGACCTGGACAGAGTTCCTGACACGGACAGAGGTGTCAGCAGAGAGCACTGTGGTCAAACAGAAAGGAAATTCCTGTGGAGCATACAGCAGCTGATAAGTACTGGAAGGATTAAGATTTTTAAATAGAAGTAATTTACAAATCTGTTTAACTTTCTGGAACCAGTTGATAAAAAAAAATGGCATGGAGTACCCCTTTAAGTAAGACCTAATAAGACATACATTGTAGACATTTCTATGACAATAAAATAATTCTAGCAGTGTATATGAATTGGCGCAGTTACCTGGGAGAGGCTTTGTCGTTCTCTTTTATCCAAAAACTTCACCAGAATTTCCAGTTCGCCAGGGTTTCGAGCAGCCAAGGTGGAGAGTTCCTGAGTTGCGGCCAGAACGTTGCGGCACTTGACGTGGAGGATCCCATACCTGGCTTTAGCGGATTCATCTATGGCGCCATTGGTGAAAGACTTCTTTAGGTGCGTGAAAGCTTCTTCGTATCTCTCTAAAGGTGGGAAATCCGTGTGATTATATAAAGTTTTGTGTGGTCTTCTAAAGCTGCTGTTTCTGGTTATAAACACTGCGTCGGCCTTTTCTGTCACAACACACATTAAAGAGGTCATCCAGCATCTAAAAACTTATCACGGGGGGTCCGACCGCTGGGACCCCCTGCAATCTCCTGTATGGGTCAACTATCCAGCGGATAGGGTATGAGATCTTAGAAATTGGATAACGCCCTTAAAGGGATACTCCGCCCCTAAACATCTTATCCCGCCACTGGGAACCCCCGCAATCTCCATGCTGCATCTGGCGTTCGTTTAGAGCTTCGGTTTCAGCGCTGGAAGCTTATGATGTCACAGCCACGCCCCCTCAATGCAAGTCTACGGGAGGAGGCATGACGGCTATCACACCCCCTCCCATAGACTTGCATTGAGCGGGGTGTGACCGTGACGTCATGAGCCCCACCCGCAACGCCAGTCATCCAGCACAGAGTGAAGTTCGCTCCGAGCACCGGCTGTCTGGGGTGCCGCAGCCAAAATCGCAGGGGTCCCCAGCAGCAGGACCCCCACGATTAGACATCTTATCCCCTATCCTTTAGATAGGGGATAAGATGTGTAGGGTCGGAGTACCACTTTAAATTCTATATTAGATCGATGAGAGATGGGGGCGCTGTTGCATTGATATCTATGGTAAAAAGGCCAGAGGACCAGGTGAAAAGTGGTATTGCAAGTGACTAACGTTCAATGTCAAATATGTATGGATGGGTGTAGCTGAGATACAGGTAAATGCACCAGGTGTTGGGTGCTGGGAGGAGTTCCGATAAATCACTTTGCCCTGATCATGGCATTAAGATACATGAATGGGCAACAAACTACATCTTTACCTAACAATTTAAGGAAAACCTAGTCACAACTCTAGAACTAAGTCTTATAATGTATGACTATGACATCATCTCTGAGGACACGCTACCTTTGGGACAGAACGTGTTGTATTTATTCACAGCGTCTTCCGGCAAAGTCCGGCTGTGAAGTTGTAGTCATCTGATCTTGTGGTGAATCATGGGTTTATGACTTCTATGTCCCAGGTTTATGTGGTTTTACTTATTTATATCTTTTGTTCTCTTTCCATCTTTTCCATTTAAGCTGCTCGTAAGTTTTAGAGAAATGTTGGCTGAAGTGAACAATTTTGGTGGCACTGGTGACTATCTGATGTGCATGGGGGGGGATCTCAACTCCAATATCTGCCATTGGGGGACAGAAGGATCAGCATGTTGGATTTCAGCTGCCCGATCCTTTTGCTCTTGGAGACATGAGCCACCATTGGTGTCAAGCAGCGGCCTTTTGCCTTTTCTATTGAAAACATATGTGGTGGCCCAGTAGAGGAGTTGCACCCCTGTACGCTAGCTGCCCTGCAGACTCCATCCTGTGACCCCTGGGCCCCCTTCACCTATGTCTTGTATATATCACCTCCAGTGCCTATGTTATATAATGTATTGTACCTAGAATGTGTAATGCTTTTAAGTAATGTGTCATGTGATTGTAACCAGGGAAGGTACCAGTGACAGGGTGACCTACCGGGTGACCTATGGGACCCCTCCTAGTCTCCTCGATATAAGCCCTGGGTGTGTGTCTGGTGTCCAGAGGAGGCCAAAGTCTACCACGCAGCCACGGATCCACAAGTCCACTACCCCCCAAGTCCAAGTCTAAGCCTGGTAAGCTACAAACGGGGTATAGTCAGTCTCAGTCAAGTCTGTATCAAGTCAGTGTGGCCATGCATCAAATTGTCCAAGTTCACTATAAGTCCCAGCAAGCCCTTGTCACCTACGTGGGCCTAGCCAAGCTGTATAGACTGTTACATCTGTCTGACTCAGTAAGGCTGCTGTTGTTCCGTAACTTGGCATCAGAGTCATTATTCGCCCGCGTGCCTAGCCCAGGATACAGCGGTATACCTTTGAGTGTGTAGAGGATATAACACGCCCTGGCGTCACGAACACAAGAGGTTAATGCCTTCTGCCCCTAGGGTAATTCCCTCATCACCCCCCACCACACATGTGCGCATTTTGGCATTGACCGAAAGCTATGTTAGGGGTATTGCCAGCCATAGAATGGAGCAGTACCCCTGCTATACTATACGCTTATAGGTTTTGTTCTAGTGGAGGCCTCGGAAGCAACTTCAACAGAGATAAGTATTTCCCTGAGACTTATCATTATATTAATAGACAGGAAGGTCATCTCATGGTTCTATGAAGGAGCTTTCCATATATATATTTTCCATATTTAAACCACCAGTGACCCCCAACAAATTTCAGCCAGGGGCGGCACCAGGAATACGTTGGCAAAAGAGTCACTATAGGCTCCCTGTCTATCCTTCAGCGTGCCATATCATCCATAAGTCCAGTAGACCTATGCACATCCCTATGTTTGCTGACTGCTGATGGCGGCCCTTGGATTAACCCATTATTATTCTAGTCTAACCATGAATGGTAACAACATAGATAATGCAACATTACCTCTCTATGGTACAAACAACACACCCGGAAAAACACTAAACAGCCCACCCTAAAAAATTATAGTAATAACAAGAATAATTAAAATGTTCTATGGTAACTGAAGTACAATTAAAAGAATTTAAAAAAAATGTAAACTTTTATTGGCAAATACATCAAGTTTATGTAAAGACTCAATATTTCCAGTGCTGATCCCTCTTCTTTTCTAGGACTTCTCCCCATGATGTTGGATTGAATCCTGACCGGTGACCTCTGACGGGTGACCTCTGATCGGTGATCTCTGACCGGTGACCACTGACCGGTGACCACTAAATGGTGACCACTGACCGGTGACCTCTGACCGGTGACCTCTGACCAGTGACCTCTGACCGGTGACCTCTGACCGGTGACCTCTGACCGGTGACCTCTGACCGGTGACCTCTGACCGGTGACCACTGACCAGTGACCTCTGACCAGTGACCTCTGACCAGTGACCTCTGACCAGTGACCTCTGACCAGTGACCTCTGACCAGTGACCTCTGACCAGTGACCTCTGACCAGTGACCTCCCATTCTAAACTCATCACTGCGCAGAGTTTATCACAATCTCTGTGTTTTTGTTTTTCCTCCTTCTTCTTGAGGATTGACCACAAATTCTCTATGGGATTAAAAGGGGTACTCCGCTGCTCAGCGTTTGGAACAAACTGTTCTAAATGCTGGAGCCGGAAGCTTGAGACGTCATAACCCCGCCCCCTCATGATGTCAGACCCCGTCCCCTCAATGCAAGTCTACAGGAGGGGGCGTGACAGCCGTCACGCCCCCTCCCATAGACTTGCATTAAGGGGGTGGGGTGTGACATCATTAGGGGGCAGGACGTGATGGCATGAGGGGGCGGAGCTATGACGTCATGAGCTCCCGGCACCGATTCCAGCATTCGGAACAGTTTGTTCCTTATGCTAAGCAGCGGAGTACCCCCTTAAGATCTGGGCAATTTCCTGGCTATGGACCCAAAATTTCAATGTTTTCTTCACCGAGCCTCTTATGGATCATTTTTGATCTTGTGACTTGGTCTCCATCATGCCGGACACAGCCTTGTTCATCACTACATTGCTCCTGGATGGTCGGGGAAGTGGCTCTCGGGGGGTTCGTAGATACCATTTTTTATTCATGGCAGTGTTCTTCGGCAGAATTTTTGGTGAGCCCACCCTCCTGGATGAGAGCCACCCCACACATGATGGTCTCAGGAGGATTTACCATTGGCATGACCCAGGACTTATGGTAGTGTCACCTTTTCTTCTCCGGACAATGATTCTTCCAGATGATCCAAATGGTCTGACATGTTTTCAGTAGAGAAAATAACATTACCCCAGTCCTCTGCAGCTAGGGTTGCCACCATTTTTGACCAAAAATACCTAACATTCTAATGTGCATAATTAATTATATATATGCGTGACATCACATTAATCCCCCCTCTGATCCCCCACGTGCCATACTCTTTTACTCATTTCAATTGATCCCCCTCTGAACCCCGTATCATAACCATTCCAATTGGTCCATCCCCCCCCCCTTTCCACTGATCCCCTTGTGCCATAATCATTCCAATAAATGTATCCCCCCCCCCCCTCCCATCGATTCCTTTGTGCTATAACCATTTAAAGTGGTAATCAACTGGAAAAAATTATTGTTATTTTTTTTAATCAACTTGTGCCAGAAAGTTAAACAGATTTGTAAATTACTTCTATTAAAAAAAATCTTAATCCTTCCAGTACTTATCAGCTGCTGTATACTACAGAGGAAGTTCTTTTCTTTTTGAATTTCTTTTCTGTCTGACCACATTGCTCTCTGCTGACACCTCTGTCCATTTTAGGAACTGTCCAAATCCCCAGAAAGAAAATTCAAAAAGAGAAGAACCTGTGGATCATGCAGCAGCTAATAAGTACTGGAAGGATTAAGATTAAAAAATAGAAGTCATTTACGAATCTGTTTAATTTTCTGGTACCAGGTGATTAAAAAAAATAAATGTTTTCCAAGGGAGTACCCCTTTAACCCATTCAATTGACTCCCAGCAATTTTGCTTTTCCAGTATGAAGGGGACCTCAGGTTGCCAGCTGGCCGGTATTTTTGATATTAAAAATACATGCAAAGGCCGGTATTTATCCAACCAATCCTGGCACTCCAGGAATGCTGCACCATAACCTGTACCAGTGTTTCCCAACCAGAGCGCCTCCAGCTGTTGCAAAACTACAACTCCCAGCATGCCCGGACAGCCAACGGATGTCCGGGCATGCTGGGAGTTGTAGTTTTTTAATGGCTGGAGGCATTCCTGATTGGCAAACACTGACCTATATTATATACTACTATATAGTGCAACATGCTGGGAATTGTAGTTTTGCAACAGCTGGAGGCACCCCTGGTTGGGAAACACTGACCTAAATTATATACTACTATATGGTCCAACATGCTGGGAGTTGTAGTTTTGCAACAGCTGGAGGCATTCCTGGTTGAGAAACACTGACCTATATTAAATACTACTGTATAGTGCAACATGCTGGGAATTGTAGTTTTGCAACAGCTGGAGGCACCCCTGGTTGGCAAACACTGACCTATACTATACACTACCATATAGTCCAACATGCTGGGAGTTGTAGTTTTGCAACAGCTGGAGGCACCCCTGGTTGGGAAACACTGACCTAAATTATATACTACTATATGGTCCAACATGCTGGGAGTTGTAGTTTTGCAACAGCTGGAGGCATTCCTGGTTGAGAAACACTGACCTATATTAAATACTACTGTATAGTGCAACATGCTGGGAATTGTAGTTTTGCAACAGCTGGAGGCACCCCTGGTTGGCAAACACTGACCTATACTATATACTACTATATAGTCCAACATGCTGGGAGTTGTAGTTTTTGTTTGGAGGAACTGCTGAGCCACAGGCTGTATCAGGGCATGCTGGGAGTTGTAGTTAGTGACTAACTGCAACTCCAGCATTTAATAAAAAAAAAAAAACGATCAAAAAGTCACATCTAAACAAAAATGGTACTTTTAGAAACTACAGATTCGGGCGCAAAAAATTAGCCCTCATACAGGCCCATATAAGGAGAAATAAAAAGGTTAGAGGGGTCAGAATATATAATTAATTATGCAAATTAGCATGGCCGGTATTTTTTTGGGGGGAAAGAAAGGTGGCAACCCTAGAAAGATGCGATCTGATTGGTTGCTATGGGCGACTCAGAAACTTTCCCCCTGGACAGGTTTTGATAAATCTCCCCCCATGTCACCAGGCAGAAGTGATAACTAAGAGGCTCGGAGAACAAAACATTGACATTTTGGGTCCTTCCCTGTTTTTTTGTTTTTTTTGTTTTACACATATATATGTTAAAAGTTTTCATGTAATATTACATTTAATATATATATAAACAAGACAGTGACAAAGAGACCAAAGTGATGAGTTGCACTTGACTCGTTTTGAGCGTCTATTCATTTTGCGTTTTATTGACCATGTCTGTGCGTGGATTGGTTTCTAAAAATAAAAAAATAAAAAAATTTGGGTCCATATGTCCAGGACGCTCCGCAGATCTCAATCCCATTGGGAATTTATGGTCAATCCTCAAAAAGTGGGTGGACAAACAAAAACACAGAGATTATGATGGACTACAAGTGCTATATGGGTTGTCACCGGTCAGGATTGGGCCCAGCAGGACGGGGGGAACCGCAGAAGTCTTACTGGGTCAATACTGTATACCGTATATACTCGAGTATAAGCCGACCCGAATATAAGCTGAGGCCCCTAATTTCACCCCAAAAACCCAGGAAAAGTTATTGGCTATAAGCCTAGGGTGGGAAATACATCATCCCCCCGTCATCATCCAGACCCCGGTCATTAACACCCCTGTCATCATCCCCCCCCTGTCATCATCACCCCCTGTCATCATCACCGCCTGTCATCATCACCGCCTGTCATCATCACCGCCTGTCATCATCACCCTCGTCATCATCACCCTGTCATCATCACCGCCTATCATCACCGCCTGTCATCATCACCGCCTGTCATCATCACCCTCGTCATCATCACCCCCGTCATCATCACCCTCCTCATCATCACCCCCGTCATCATCACCCCGTCATCATCACCCCCGTCATCATCACCCTCGTCATCATCACCCTCGTCATCATCACCCCGTCATCATCACCCCGTCATCATCATCCCCCTTCATCATCACCCTGTCATCATCACCCCGTCATCATCACCCCGTCATCATCACCGCTGTCATCATCACCCCCGTCATCATCACCCCCGTCATCATCACCCCCGTCATCATCACCCCCGTCATCATCACCCCCGTCATCATCACCCCGTCATCATCACCCCGTCATCATCACCCCGTCATCATCACCCTCGTCATCATCACCCTCGTCATCATCACCCTCGTCATCATCACCCTCGTCATCATCACCCCGTCATCATCACCCCGTCATCATCACCACTGTCATCATCACCCCGTCATCATCACCCCCGTCATCATCACCCCCGTCATCATCACTCCGTCATCATCACCCCCGTCATCATCACCCTCCTCATCATCACCCCGTCATCATCACCCCCGTCATCATCACACCGTCATCATCACCCCCGTCATCATCACCCTCGTCATCATCACCCTCGTCATCATCACCCCGTCATCATCACCCCGTCATCATCATCCCCCTTCATCATCACCCTGTCATCATCACCCTCGTCATCATCACCCCGTCATCATCACCCTGTCATCATCACCCTGTCATCATCACCCCGTCATCATCACCGCTGTCATCATCACCGCTGTCATCATCACCCCCGTCATCATCACCCCCGTCATTATCACCCCCGTCATCATCACCCCCGTCATCATCACCCCCGTCATCATCACCCCGTCATCATCACCCCGTCATCATCACCCTCGTCATCATCACCCTCGTCATCATCACCCCGTCATCATCACCCCGTCATCATCACCGCTGTCATCATCACCCCGTCATCATCACCCCCGTCATCATCACCCCCGTCATCATCACCCTCGTCATCATCACCCTCGTCATCATCACCCCCGTCATCATCACCCCCGTCATCATCACCCCCGTCATCATCACCCTCGTCATCATCACCCCCGTCATCATCACCCCCGTCATCATCACCCTCGTCATCATCACCCCGTCATCATCACCCCGTCATCATCACCGCTGTCATCATCACCCCCGTCATCATCACCCCGTCATCATCACCCCTGTCATCATCACCCCGTCATCATCACCTGTCATCATCACCTGTCATCATCACCCTGTCATCATCACCCTATCATCATCCCCCCCCTTCATCATCACCGCCTGTCCATCCCTTCTCAGTGGTCTTCAACCTGCGGACCTACAGATGATGCAAAACTACAACTCCCAGCATGCCCGGACAGCCATCGGCTGTCCGGGCATGCTGGGAGTTGTAGTTTTGAAATATCTGGAGGTCCGCAGGTTGAAGACCACTGCGGCCTTCGTCATCATCCAGACCCCCCTTTTGTTTTCAACTCACCTCCCCTCGGTGAGAAGGAAGGGTGAGCTGGTCCGGGACATCTATGCTGCAGGGACCGTCCGGTGGGGAGGGTTAGTCGTTCCGGGCTGTCCATCTTCACTGGGAGGCCCTCTTCTCGGATGTTGCCTTGACGATGATGCGCGGTGGCGTCAATGCAGCGTCACTAGTTCGGGCCGGAGCGGAGAAGAGGGCCTCCCGGTGAAGATGGACAGCCCGGAACGACTAACCCTCCCCACCGGACGGTCCCTGCAGCATAGATGGCCCGGACCAGCTCACCCTTCCTTCCCACCGAGGGGAGGTGAGTAGAAAACAAAAGGGGGGTCAGGATGATGACGAGGGCCGCAGTGGTCTTCAACCTGCGGACCTCCAGATGTTTCAAATCCACAACTCCCAGCATGCCTGGACAGCTAATGGCTGTCTGGGCATGCTGGGAGTTGTAGTTTTGCAACATCTAGAGGTCTGCAGGTTGAAGACCACTAAGAAGGTATTGACAGGCGGAGATGGACGTCCGCGACCATCACCTCACAGCTAAAGCCAGAAACGTTTTTTTGTTCACTCGAGTATAAGTCGAGGGGGGCGTTTTCAGCACAAAAAAATCATGCTGAAAAACTCGGCTTTTACTCGAGTATATACGGTATATTAGGGGGGAGATTTATCAAAACCTGTGGAGATGAAAAGTCAACCAGTTGCCCATAGCAACCAATCAGATCGCTTCTTTCATTTTTCACAAGGCCTCTGCAAAACGAAAGAAGCGATCTGATTGGTTGCTATGGGCAACTGCTTGACTTCTCCTCTGCCCGGGTTTTGTTAAATCTCCCTTTCTTTACTAGCCAATTAAAAAGTTCCAAATACTTACAAAATACTTCTAATTGTACTTCAGTAACCATAGAAACATCTCGTATGGAGTAAAAACGAAAGCTCATCAGTCTCCAAAGCTTTTTCGCCAGTGAATACGAGGTGTGCGACACCATTACTCTCTCGTCCTACCTTTGGCTATGAGGAGGTCTGTGTACAGTAGGTGGATTTTTCCTTGAATTTTGTCTATTTCCCACAGCGATCCTGCGATGATGTCCAGGTCCTTAAACGAGGGGTCACTGTGCAGGCTCTTACTGGCGCTGAGTAGTTGGGCCAGACCGGCGCGGCAGTAGTCGTGTAGCCAATCCACTACCTGTATCCGAGCCTCCGGCTTTAAAGAGCGGATCTCCTGGACGACGTAGCCGGCGTCCGCTCGGAGGGCCAGCACCATGTCACACATCGCCTCCTTCGTGATTTAAAAGAGAAACAATGAATTAATTCTGTCCAAGAAAAGACAATACAGACAAAACATTAATATCCGAAAAGTAATGGACCTCTGGATGGGGAGCGCTTCTAGCTTTGTAAATGATCTATTGTTTGGTCCAGGTAAACAGAATAGTTGGGTAGGTGCCCGACTTCATAGAACTATAGTGAACTATTTTTCTTCAACTCAAAACAAATGGAAAAAGGCATCTTGCCGGATTTAGTATTTAAAGGAGTACTCCGGTGGGAAACTATTTATTTTTCTAATCAACTGGTGGCAGAAAGTTAAACAGATTTGTAAAACAGAGTAAAACCATACAACTTCCTGTCATGTATACAGCAGCTGATAAGTACTGGAAGGATTAAAGGGGTTATCCAGGAAAAAACTTTTTTTTTATATATACGGTACATATATTTATATCAACTGGCTCCAGAAAGTTAAACAGATTTGTAAATGACTTCTATTAAAAAATCTTAATCCTTTCAGTACTTATGAATGAGCTTCTGAAGTTAAGGTTGTTCTTTTCTGTCTAAGTGCTCTCTGATGAGACGTGTCTCGGGAACCGCCCAGTTTAGTAGCAAATCCCCATAGCAAACCTCTTCTAAACTGGGCGTTTCCCAAGACACGTCATCAGAGAGCACTTAGACAGAAAAGAACAACCTTAACTTCAGAAGCTCATAAGTACTGAAAGGATTAAGATTTTTTAATAGAAATCATTTACAAATCTGTTTAAAGGGGTACTCCGCCCCTAGATAGGGGATAAGATGCCAGTATGCCGCGGTCCCGCTGCTGGGGAGCCCCGGGAGCGAGTTCGCTCTGCAGGTAATGACGCGCAATACAGGGGCCGGAGCATCATTACGTTACGGCTCCGCCCCTCGTGACGTCACGACCCACCCCTTTCAATACAAGTCTATGGGAGGGGGCGTGGCGGTCGTCACGCCCCCTGCCATAGACTTGCATTAAGGGGACGGGCTGTGATGTCACGAGGGGCGGAGCCATGACGTCACGCTGCTTCGGCCCCTGTATCGCCCGTCATTACGCACAGAGCGAACTCGCTCTGTGCAGTAATGATAGCGGGGTGCCGCAGTGGGGATCCCGGGGCTCCCGGGGCTCCCCAGCACCGGGACCGCGGCATACTGGCATCTTTTCCCCTATCCTTTGGATAAGGGATAAGATGTCTAGGGGCGGAGTACCCCTTTAACTTTCTGGAGCCAGTTGATATATAAAAAAAAGTTTTTTCCTGGATAACCCCTTTAAGATTTTTTTTATAGAAGTAATTTACAAATTTGTTTAACTTTTTGGCACCAGTTGATTTAAAAAAAAAATTAATAATAATATTTCGACCGGGGTGCCCCTTTAACCCCTGAAGCCGGTCATATATATAAGATAGGCGTGGACAGGCAACACCTATATCTTTTGATCCCACCATATACAGTAGGTCAGTGCACGTGTTCTAGATGGAGAGACGGGAAAGCTGCTGTCAGACTCAACTTAAAAGGTTACTCCGCCCCAATCCATGTTATCCCCTCTCCAAAGGAGTTGGGACCCCGTGTGATCTCCAGCCCGGCACTCTGGAGTTCTGAACAATATGTTCAGAATGCCGGCTTCGGGTGCGTGTGGTCATGATGTCACGCCATGACCCCCTCCATTCAGGTCTATGGGAGGGGGCTTGATGGTCATCACGCCCCCTCCCATAGACCTGAATGGAGGGGGCGTGGCGTGATGTCATGACCATGGCTGACTGCAGATCGCGAGGGGTCCTAGCGACCCAAAACCCCCCATGATCAGACATCTTACGCCCTATCGTTTGGATAGGGGATTAGATGGCAGGGGCAGAATACCCTTATTACTCCCAAAAACATCCGGCAAGTGAGATCCATCACACCCAAGTCTTTTTTCACATGTTGTTATGTTGCACCCTTTAATACATAAGGGTATTCATACCTTTGCTCAGGACTTAGGTGAAGCCCCAAGGCCTTTGGGGCTTCCCCTTTAAGTTACTTAGTTTGGTGGAGCGTCAGTTCTAGGAGGAGTCCTGGTTGTTCCTTTTAATAATTATGGAGGCCACTGAGCTCTTGGGATATTCAGTGCAGCAGAAAAGTTTTTTATCCCCTTCTCCAGATCTGTGTTTTTACACAATCCTGTCTCTGAGCTCTATATACAGTTCTTTCCCCCTCATGGATTGGTTTTTGCTCTGATATACATTGTCAGCTGTGAGACCTTATATAGACAGGGCTGAGTCTTGTCAAAATCAGTTGAATTTACCCCAGGTGACTCCAACTAGTGTTGAGCATGATTATTCGTAATCCAAATTTTATCGCGAATATCGGCACTTCGCGATTTTGCGAATATTTAGAATATAGTGCTATATATTAGTAATGACGAATATTCGTGTTTTTTTTTTCACATGCAAATTTTCCATGCGAATAGCGGTCTATCACATGGGTCTTTTTTTTTCTCCACATGTGAATGTTTATGCAAATTTTATGCAAATTTTTCATGCAAATTTTCAGTGAATGAACATAGCGAATATGTGAATTTCGCGAACATAGGAAGAATAATCATCAATATATTAGCGAAATATCGCAAATTCGAATATGGCCGCTGCCGCTCATCACTAACTCCAACCAAGGCGGAGAAACATGTCAGAGATGAGAAAGAGAAATGGGAGGAGCCAGAGCTAAACATCATGGGTCATAGCAAAGGGTCTGAATACTTATGTCCAGGTGAAATTCTAGTTTTTCATTTTTACTAAATCTGCAGATATGTCTAGAATTCTGTGTTAAGTAAAGCCGTCCATAGTTTGCCAGCAAAGGTCTGTAGAATTATTTGCTGCAGCATTTCCGCAGCATAAAGATCGTCACCTGTACATCAAGGGGTTAACTACAAGCCCTCTCTTACAACTACTACCAATGCTAATAATCTCGCTCCTCACTGCCACCTATTGGACGTAGTGTCCCTTCAAATCAATGTTCAACCCTAAAGCTTCCGTATCATTTTTACTGTGAATTTTTTTTTGGCTGAAAAATAAAAAACAAAAAAAAGGAATGCTACAAAAACGTGACCTTTTATTTTCCCTCTACAATGTCGTGGCGTTTTTGTCATTGCCCAGAAGGGAAAAAAAAGCTAATACACATTTACAAAATGTCTACAAGAGGTAAAAAAGACCATGAACTGGAGACAGAAAGGACATCTGCTTTATAAAAACAAACAACAACAAAGAAAAAAGTCACTAAAAGGGAGAAAACAGCATGAAAAAAAACCACGGCATGTTGTATGGTATCACTATTGACTCCCAACTACCATTGGCTAGAGAGTGCCCCCAAAACTTCAGGTTACATGCCTTTCTGATGCACCTTAAAGGGGTACACTGCCCCAAGCCATCTTATCTTGTAGCCAAAGTATAGGGGTTAAGATTTCTGATCGTGGGGGTCCTGCTGCTGGGACAGAGCTGGAAGGAGGGGTATAACTACTATATATTCTGATCCCATAGAGATAGCAGCAGTTTACAGACAGAGCTGGAGGGGAGGTGTATAACTACTATATATTCTGATCCCATAGAGATAGCAGCAGTATACATATAGAGCTGGAGGGGAGGGGTATAACTACTATATATTCAGATCCCATAGAGATAGCAGCAGTATACAGACAGAGCTGGAGGGGAGGGGTATAACTACTATATATTCTGATCCCATAGAGATAGCATCAGTATACAGATAGAGCTGGAGGGAGGGGTATAACTACTATATATTCTGATCCCATAGAGATAGCAGCAGTATACAGATAGAGCTGGAGGGGAGGTGTATAACTACTATATATACTGATCCCATAGAGATAGCAGCAGTATACAGATAGAGCTGGAGGGGAGGTGTATAACTACTATATATACTGATCACATAGAGATAGCAGCAGTATACAGATAGAGCTGGAGGGGAGGTGTATAACTATTATATATACTGATCACATAGAGATAGCAGCAGTATACAGATAGAGATGGGAGGCGAGGGGTCTGATAGGTCCTCCAGGACTGAACACTTCCTCTGACCTATTAAGCACTGTGATTTTCTGTGTGTCAGACTGTTGATCACATGACCCAGTTACAGTAATTGAACACATAGATGCAGTAGTGCTAAAATTAAACAAGTAGTGCGGTAGGATAGTAGGTCTGCCTTATAGGAAGAAAAAGTATAAACATTAGACATTTAACATTAGAACATCCCTATAGTGGGAGGAGCTAAACTAGACCAACCCTGGACCAATCAAAGCGTCTGAATATTATATATAATCTATCACCTCCTACCTATGTGATCCTTCTATAAATACAAACATTTAAATAGAAGAATATTTCTGCATTTCATTATCCTCCTGAGTCGCCATTAATACGTTTATTGCAGTTATTGCCGTTAAGGTTCTAAATCTGCGCCGCCGCCGTCCCCGGAGAAAGACGATAAAAAGAAGAGGCAGAAATGGCGCCATCTTAATGAGGTCTCGGCTTCCATCAGGGAGGAATAAAGTCTATTGTGAGCGATTGTAATAACGTTACCTAGCGCCTCCCGCAGTCATTACTCCGCCATTATACCTGCTGCGGGACCTCTGCTGCCCCCTCTTCATATCAATGGCGGCAATAATAACGCGGCCGACTCCTGAAGGGTCTACGACATTATAAAGGGAAATACAATAAAAAGGGAAAATTGTCTAGTTTTATTTTTCTATTAATAAATTGTAATATGTTTGTAGGTTTGTCTAATTAAAAAGGGCATTCTGGGAGATAAATATCAATACTACTAATAATAATAATAAATATTAATACCCCCCCCCCCACACCAACCAGATTATTGAGAGGCCGAGGTGTCCGTAGCATCACATACCTGGCATTGCACATTGTCCTATTTACATGAGTATTATCCCTGTACTGTGACATCACTGTGTGTATTATCCCTGTACTGTGACATCACTGTGTATTATCCCTGTACTGTGACATCACTGTGTGTATTATCCCTGTCCTGTGACATCACTGTGTGTATTATCCCTGTCCTGTGACATCACTGTGTGTATTATGCCTGTACTGTGACATCACTGTGTGTATTATCCCAGTACTGTGACATCACTGTGTGTATTATCCCTGTACTGTGACATCACTGTGTGTATTATCCCTGTACTGTGACATCACTGTGTGTATTATCCCTGTACTGTGACATCACTGTGTATTATCCCTGTACTGTGACATCACTGTGTATTATCCCTGTACTGTGACATCACTGTGTATTATCCCTGTACTGTGACATCACTGTGTATTACCCCTGTACTGTGACATCACTGTGTATTACCCCTGTACTGTGACATCACTGTGTATTATCCCTGTACTGTGACATCACTGTGTATTATCCCTGTACTGTGACATCACTGTGTATTATCCCTGTACTGTGACATCACTGTGTGTAATCCCTGTACTGTGACATCACTGTGTGTAATCCCTGTACTGTGACATCACTGTGTGTATTACCCCTGTACTGTGACATCACTGTGTATTATCCCTGTACTGTGACATCACTGTGTATTATCCCTGTACTGTGACATCACTGTGTATTACCCCTGTACTGTGACATCACTGTGTATTATCCCTGTACTGTGACATCACTGTGTGTATTATCCCTGTACTGTGACATCACTGTGTATTATTCCTGTACTGTGACATCACTGTGTGTATTACCCCTGTACTGTGACATCACTGTGTATTATCCCTGTACTGTGACATCACTGTGTATTATCCCTGTACTGTGACATCACTGTGTATTATCCCTGTACTGTGACATCACTGTGTATTATCCCTGTACTGTGACATCACTGTGTGTATTATCCCTGTACTGTGACATCACTGTGTATTATCCCTGTACTGTGACATCCCTGTGTGTATTATCTCTGTACTGTGACATCACTGTGTGTATTATCCCTGTACTGTGACATCACTGTGTATTATCCCTGTACTGTGACATCACTGTGTATTATTCCTGTACTGTGACATCACTGTGTATTATCCCTGTACTGTGACATCACTGTGTATTATCCCTGTACTGTGACATCACTGTGTGTATTATCCCTGTACTGGGACATCACTGTGTGTATTATCCCTGTACTGTGACATCACTGTGTGTATTATCCCTGTACTGTGACATCACTGTGTGTATTATCCCTGTACTGTGACATCACTGTGTGTATTATCCCTGTACTGTGACATCACTGTGTGTATTATCCCTGTACTCTGTGACATTACTCTGTGTATTATCCCTGTACTGTGACATCACTGTGTATTATTCCTGTACTGTGACATCACTGTGTATTATCCCTGTACTGTGACATCACTGTGTATTATCCCTGTACTGTGACATCACTGTGTGTATTATCCCTGTACTCTGTGACATTACTCTGTGTATTATTCCTGTACTGTGACATCACTGTGTGTATTATCCCTGTACTGTGACATCACTGTGTATTATTCCTGTATTGTGACATCACTGTGTATTATCCCTGTACTGTGACATCACTGTGTATTATCCCTGTACTGTGACATCACTGTGTGTATTATCCCTGTACTGGGACATCACTGTGTGTATTATCCCTGTACTGTGACATTACTGTGTATTATCCCTGTACTGTGACATCACTGTGTGTATTATCCCTGTACTCTGTGTATTATCCCTGTACTGTGACATCACTGTGTATAGTATCCCAATCCCTGTCCCTTTCCTCCCACAGAAGAGAAGGACGTCCTCCTCCACATGAAAATGACCGGACTTTGAGGAGATGTTTGTCCCTGAATCTTTGACCTATTGCACCATATCCCTTAGGTGAAGCTGCGGCCGGCGTCCTGGAGTTACCTTCCTCCCTGATATCTTCTCACATCTAAGCTCGGCTAATAGTCTTACTAATAATATAAGAACAATGTCTGCTGGATTGTGCGCTGCCGGCGTACTTTACAACGTGAGAACAATGAGCGTTGTGTGCCGCCATCTGCAATACCATCTCTGGTGCCAACACCAAACAATGACTGGTCTGCCCACCCAATACTGGGTACAGAAGAAGCCACATAATCAGCAAGAAGCTGAGATACAGTAAGAATCTTTTGGCCCTCCCAATGTCACCAAACTACAACTCCCAGCACTGCAACAGAATTTCCGTGCAGAATTTTCTTCCTCCGTGTTCCGACGTGTGAACATGGCCTTATAGGCGTCAGAATAAGCAGATACATATTTTGTTTATAAAAAAAAAAGTTTTATAAATTCTTTTAAAATCGTCTAATAAAACAAAACCTAAATAAACTGGGTATCATTCTAACCGTATGGACCTACAGAATAAGGATAACCTGTCATTATTACCTAAAGACGCATTGCTGAGAAGCTAAAAACATTAAACTTTTGCAAAATGTATTTTTTTTTGCTTGTAATTTCACCCAGCTAACAATTATAAAAATAAATAAATAAATAATTTACATAATTACATAAGTGTATAAAAAAATTACACTGCTCAAAAAACATAAAAGTAACACTAAGATAACACGTCCTAGATGGGAATGAATGAACTAATCGTATGAAATACTTTTGTCTTTACATAGTTGAGTGCGCTGACAACAAAATCACACAAAAATTATCAATGGAAATCAAATGTATGAACCCATGGAGGTCTGGATATGGAGTCACCCTCAAAATCACAGTGGAAAAGCACACTACAGGCCGATCCAACTTTATGTAATGTCCTTAATACAAGTCCCAATGAGGCTCAGTAGTGTGTGTGGCCTCCACGTGCCCGTATGACCTCCCTACAACGCCTGGGCATGATCCTGATGAGGTGGAGGATGGTCTCCTGAGGGATGTCCTCCCAGACCTGGACTAAAGCATCCGCCAACTCCTGGACAGTCTGTGGTGGATGGAGCGAGACGTCCCAGATGTGTTCAATCGGATTCAGGGGAACGGGCGGCCAGTCCATAGCATCAATGCCTTCCTCTTGTAGGAACTGCTGACACACTCCAGCCACATGAGGTCTAGCATTGTCTTGTATTAGGAGGAACCCAGGGCCAACCGCACCAGCATATGGTCTCACAAGGGGTCTGAGGATCTCATCTCGGTACCTAATGGCAGTCAGGCTACCTCTGGCAAGCACATGGAGGGCTGAGTGGCCCCCCAAAGAAATGCCACACCACATTATTACTGACCCACTGCCAAACCAGTCATGCTGGAGGATGTTGCAGGCAGCAGAACGTTCTCCACGGCGTCTCCAGACTCTGTCACATGTGCTCAGTGTGAACCTGCTTTAATCTGACAAGAGCAGAGGGCGCCAGTGGCAAATTTTCCAATCTTGGTGTTCTCTGGTAAATGCCAAACGTCCTGCACGGTGTTGGGCTGTAAGCACAACCCCCACCTGTGGACGTCGGGCCCTCATACCACCCTCATGGAGTCTGTTTCTGACTGTTTGAGTGGACTCATGCACATTTGTGGCCTGCTGGAGGTCATTTTGCAGGGCTCTGGCAGTGCTTCTCCTGCTCCTCCTTGCACAAAAGCGAAGGTAGCGGTCCTGCTGCTGAGTTGTTGCCCTCCTACGTCCTCCTCCACGTCTCCTTATGTACTGGCCTGTCTCCTGATAGTGCCTCCATGCTCTGGACACTACGCTGACAGATACAGCAAACCTTCTTGCCACAGCTCGCATTGATGTGCCATCCTGGATGAGCTGCACATCCTGAGCCACTTGTGTGGGTTGTAGACTCTGTCTCATGTTACCACTAGAGTGAAAGCACCGCCAGCATTCAAAAGTGACCAAAACATCAGCCAGGAAGCAGAGGAACTGAGAAGTGGTCTGTGGTCACCACCTGCAGGACCACTCCTTTATTGGGGGGGGTCTTGCTAATAGCCTATAATTTCCACCTGTTGTCTGTTCCATGTGAAAGTGATTGTCAATCAGTGAGTGGACAGTGGGATTTCACACAAGTGTCAGTGACTTGGAGTTACATTGTGTTGTTTATGTGTTCCCTTTATTTTTTGAGCAGTGTATAAAAATATATATATATATAAATGTGCAAAGATCCAACTGTGGATCTATTATGGCTTAGATCTTCTAGCTGTGGACCTCCAGCTGTTGCAAAACTACAACTCCCGTTGGCTGTCCGGGCATGCTTGGAGTTGTAGTTTTGCAACATCTGAAGTCGCACAGTTTGCAGACCACTGCTCTACGGCGGCCACGGACTATCCGTACGGTGATTGTCTTCTCTGCTCCTCTAATATGTGCATTTACCAGTGACCGCCATTTCCAGCGCACAAAGTGTTCTTCAATAAGCCGCCACTTTTCTTCCCCTATTCTGTGCGTTTCTTGAGGATTGAAGCGGCCTAACCGCCTTAAGTGGGGCCTTCGCTCGGAAAAAAGCCATTTGCGCAGAAAGTGAAATTAGTTAAATGGAACGATGAGCCGTGATTGACCTTGACAAGTGTATTGGTACAAGACGATGCCGGGGAGTGCGAGCACGAACATGTCATTTACAGGCTTTTATATTAATGCGGATGAATCGCTGCAGCTTGTTTTCTTAGCTTTTAAAGAAAAAATAAAAATAAAACACTGAAAAAAAAAGAAAAAAAAATTCAATTGTTTCCTTGGGGGAGGTCACAGATGGCTCTCTCCCTCTTATAGAGATAATTAGAAGTTGTTTTTTTACGTAGCAGAAAGAAAAAAATTTAAATAAAAACAACAACAAAATATAGAAAAGAAATAAACCCACATCTACGCTGTCAAGACTGAAGCCTTTTTGGAAGACGATCTGATCTTTTATACTTCCAGTTGTTCCCTACTTCTTATTAATGTACTGTATATACTCTAGTATAAGCCGTTCCAAATATAAGCCGAGGTCCCTAATTTCACCCCAAAAACATAGGGAAAAAAATAAAAAATTGACTCGACTATAAGCCTAGGGTGGGAAATACATCATCCCCCCATGTAATCATCCCCCCCCTGTCATCATCCAGACTCCCATCATCATCAACACCCTTGTCATCATCACCCCGTCATCATCACCCTCGTCATCACCCCCCCCCCCCTTCATTATCACTGCCTGTCAATCCCTTCATCATCATCCAGACTCCCCCTATTGTTTTCTACTCACCTCCCCAGTTGTTGCTTTCTCGGTGGGAAGGAAGGGAGAGCTGGTCCAGGCCGTCCAACTTCACCGGGAGGCCCTCTTCTCCGCTCCGGGCCGGCCACGGACTAGTGATGTTGCATTGATGGCTATGTGCAGGGAAGTCCATGATATCCCTGCGCATGAACGTCCCTGCCCGGTGGCGTCAATGCAGCGTCACTAGTTCGGGGCCGGCCCCGATGCAGAGAAGATGGCCTCCAGGTGAAGATGGACAGCCCGGAACGACTAACCCTCCCACCGGACGGTCCCTGCAGCATAGAGGGCCGAAGATGGATGGCCTGGCCCATTCCCTCACAGCTATGCCAGAAACTTTTTTAGGTTCATTTTTGTTCACTTGAGTATAAGCCGAGGGGGGCGTTTTCAGCACAAAAAAATCATGCTAAAAAACTCGGCTTATACTCGAGTATATACGGTATATAAAAGGAAGGTTAGACAGACTGCAATACGACCGCAGGATCAGACTACACCAGGTTTGCTTGTAGTCTGTTGCCGTGGAGACACATAGTTCTGTATATACAAAATAAGTCTGCTGTTATGTTACTCTGTGCTCTTTGCTTCCCCCAATTGTTAATCTACAGTAGTTTTCTCCCAACCAGGGGTGCCTCCAGCTGTTGTAAAACTACAACTACCAGCATGCCCAGAAACGTGTGCAGCATAAATTCCAGTGATCGGTTTTCTTGGGATCAGTTTAAGTGTGAATCCACATTAGATGGGAAAGTCCAGTGATCGAGTGATTTGGGCTGATCATCAGGGGGTAGAGAAGCCGGGGACAGGATTTCACTGCCAACCTTAGAGGATTTTCCTATGTAACGGTGTGAAGGCGAATGGTGCGAGGAGAAACATCCAGAGAAAGGAGATATTGAGGATGGAAACAATTTGCCAAAAAGTTCACAGGAGGATGTTCGGAATCGTTTCGACGAACAGGAGGAGCACAGTCAGGAAACTGCAGTCGAATACAAAGATAATGTCCAACTAATGTGTCCAAACCCCAAATTCACCAATCCTTAGTATGGATGGACAATATCAGCAGATGATTTTGTGACGAAGAAAAACAGAAAGGTGAGATCACTGAGCAGTGGAGAAACATGACCTGGTCAGATGGATCCAGATCTCTATAGAGAAACATGGCCTGGTCAGATGGATCCAGATCTCTGTGGAGAAACATGATCTGGTCAGAGGGATCCAGATGTCTGTGGAGAAACATGGCCTGGTCAGATGGATCCAGATCTCTATAGAGAAACATGGCCTGGTCAGATGGATCCAGATCTCTATAGAGAAACATGGTCTGGTCAGATGGATCCAGATCTCTATGAGGAAACATGACCTGGTCAGATGGATCCAGATCTGTATAAAGAAACATGGCCTGGTCAGATGGATCCAGATCTCTATAAAGAAACATGGCCTGGTCAGATGGATCCAGATCTCTATGAGGAAACATGACCTGGTCAGATGGATCCAGATCTCTGTGGAGAAACATGTCCTGGTCAGATGGATCCAGATCTCCATAGAGAAACATGGCCTGGTCAGATGGATCCAGATCTCTATAGAGAAACATGGCCTCATCAGATGGATCCAGATCTCTATAAAGAAACATGGCCTGGTCAGATGGATCCAGATCTCCATAGGGAAACATGGCCTGGTCTGATGGATCCAGATCTCTATAGAGAAACATGGCCTGGTCAGATGGATCCAGATCTCTATAGAGAAACATGGCCTGGTCTGATGGATCCAGATCTCTATAGAGAAACATGGCCTGGTCAGATGGATCCAGATCTCTGTGGAGAAACATGGCCTGGTCAGATGGATCCAGATCTCTGTGGAGAAACATCTCCTGGTCAAATGGATCCAGATATCTATAGAGAAACATGGCCTGGTCAGATGGATCCATATCTCTGTGGCACCATGCTAATGAAGGGCACAATTAAGTGTGAACAGTACAGGCTGGTGGAGGAGGTGCAGTGATGGTGGTGGGGGGGATGTTTTCTTGGCACACCCTCGCTCCTCTGATACCTGTGGATGGACATTTGGACAGAGTTTATCTAAACATTTTGGCAAACCAAGTTCACCGATCCATGGCAGTTGACAATGGTCACATAGTCATGGATTGGCTCTATGAACAGAACAGCAAGTTTATCTTGAAATGGCCTTCACAGTCCCCACATTTTAATCCTATTCACATGTCAAGGAGAGGAAGATTGGGCTGTTAAGAATAGGACCTCCACATGGGCCGATATCACTGAGGAACTATTAAATCACCTAGTGGAAACTATGGAAACTACCCAAGTTGCATTGCTACAAAAGTAAACGCACACAAACAGTGCTCAAATAAAAGCCAAAATAATGCTTCTACACTGCTGTATATTAATATTAGGGGTCCGGAGGGTCCTAGGCCTGGGATATCCAAGGTGCCTCATTTGGCAGGGGTGACTGACACTACCTGGAGAGTTGGAGAAGGTCCTTATCACCACCAAGAACAACCCCGAGAGGTATCTTCTTGGACTTTCCATCAGACATTTTATTGAAGGACACTAGTCAGACTCTCTTCAGTCATAATAGGAAACTACTGTATAGTTTAAACAGGAGAGAAGATTTAAAGGTGTTGTCCGCCCCTAGACATCTTATCCCCTATCCAAAGGATAGGGGATAAGATGTTTGATCGAGGGGATCCCGCTGCTGGAGACCCCCGCGATGTTGGTTGCGACACCCCAGTCATTCGGTGCACGGAGTGAACTTCGCTCCGTGCCGGATGACTGGTGATGCGGGGCGGAGGCTTGTAACTTCACGGCCAGGACCCTCATGATGTCACGCCCCCTCCCATAGACTTGCATTTGGGGGGGCGTGGCTGTGACATCACAAGCATGCGTGGCCATGACGTCACGAGCCTCCGGCGCTGCACCCGACGCTCGGGGGTCCTGAGTAGCGGAACCCCCTCGATCAGACATTTTATCACCCATCCTTTGTATAGGGGACAAGATGTTTAGGGGCGGAGTACCCCTTTAAGTTGCTTCCTGTAATTAAAAAAAAGCTACAATCCGTCTGTTTACGGCTGAAGCTCTGTTACATTGTATCATAATAGAGGACGCTTATCTTTTTTGATAAAACACAATGAGCGAATTTCCTTCCAGTCGCAGTTTCTTTGATTCATGGACCTGCTGGGCACACGGGGAGAGGATGCCAAGTCCGAGCGGCTCAGATGGGAACATCACAAGACGTGTGGGTCTCCCGGCGATAAGAAAATAATCATTTACCTTGAGAACGCCATTGTTTCTGGTTCCCATGGCTGAATCGGCTGGACATTACCATTTATAATCTTTACTAACGCCAGGAACAGTTGAGCATTTGCCACCGAGCTCCGGCCGAGGGTCAATTCATCAGCTCCAGTTTTATATGGCTCGAGTTCAATGGTGCAGACGATGAAGAACAATACACGGTGCCCATAGTGTGCATGAGAAGAACTGCCAAGGAGAGGGTAGGGCGGATATTGCTCCATTACATCTGAAATAACATAGGCGGCAATGCTGCAAATAATCTAGATTTAGAGTCTCTTTCCGCTTTGTGTATGCAGCAGTGGCGGATCCAGAGTCTAATCTCGGGAGGGGCACGATCAGGCTATATTTGCACGGGGAATCTCCGCACGTAAAATCTCATCACATGGAATAGTGGGCACTTGAGGGGGGGGGGATGCGCAATTGGCCCGTTGTCACCCCCTGGAACCGCCCCTGGTATACAGCCACTATGCAGATCGATTACTTCCCGCTCTTCTACTGTCTGTACATTAGGAGGAAATAGTAGGCGGTAATGTCGAATGGCAGGTTAGATGGCGAGATGGAGAAACGCATTAGGCCAGATTTGTAACTGAACCGGAATTTAGGCTGCAGCCACATGTGGATAAAACCAGTCCCAGTGGCGGCTCAATGGCTGTGTACATTTGCTGGTAAATCATATGCAGCCATTGGCCATCGCATATAACTGTGGCTTTATCCCAGTGGTCTCAACCTTTGGCCCTCCAGACAGGGATGGTGCAAGGATTTTTGCCACCCTAACAAACCTCCTCCTCATGTAATCTCCTTACTACTGGGCTGACACACTGTAACAAACCTCCTCCTCCTCATGTAATCTCCTTACTACTGGGGTGACACACTGTAACAAACCTCCTCCTCATGTAATCTCCTTACTACTGGGGTGACACACTGTAACAAATCTCCTACTCATGTGAAAGCGGTTCTGGCACGTGCTTCTTTTTGCTGGCTAGTTACTAACTTTCTTGCAGCAGGCAGAGCATTTTTTTGGGCTGTTCGGGCATGCTGGGAGTTGAATTTTTGCAACATCTGGAGGTGGGGCTAGTTCTGCCTAGAGCGCCCTTTTGATGTATATGTATATAGAGGTAGGTAGATAGATATATATCTCTATATATGCAGCAAAAGGAGAATACAGCAGCATACTGCTAGCACAAAGATATAGATAAAACATGAGTATATAGATGAAACATGAGTATATAGATAGAACATGAGAAGCTATACAGCTGTAGTGCAACAAATGAAAATATGAAATTATGAAACAGTGAGGTACTTAGCTTGCAAATTTGGCAGCCAAATAGCTTGGACCGTCCCACCACGGTAAGGTGACCTCATTTTGGGATGGACCCTACACTATGAATATGCCTCTATACGGGGGAGTGGCTACCTCCATGTTGGCTCCTGCACCCCACCCACCTATATCAGGTGTATATAAGGTGCCTTGGATGTTTCAGATCCTGCAATGCCTGCTGAACTGTTCACACAGAGGCATATTCATAGTGTAGGGTCCGTCCCAAAATGAGGTCACCTTACCGTGGTGGGACGGTCCAAGCTATTTGGCCGCCAAATTTGCAAGCTAAGTACCTCACTGTTTCATAATTTCATCATTTCCTATTTTCATTTGTTGCATTACAGCTGTATAGCTTTTCATGTTTTATCTATATACTCATGTTTTATCTATATACTCATGTTTTATCTATATACTCATGTTTTATCCATATCTTTGTGCTAGCAGTGTGCTGCTGTATTCTCCTGTTGCTGTATATTTAGCCCAGCAGCCTGCACCTGTAAGCCAGGTCCATATAATAGTTTGGAATCCAATAGTGCTGGCCAACTTATTCTTTGGTTATATATCTATATACAGTGTTCTCCAAATAGTGGGCCTCCAGCTGTAGCAAAACTACAACTCCCAGCTTGCCAAGACAGTCTCTGGCTGTCCGGGCATGCTGGGAGATGTAGTTTTGCAACAGCATTCTTCTAGAAAAACATAGCTGCTTTGTTTTATAAAAGCATCACTCTTGTCCTCAGGTTGTGTGTGGTATTACAACAACTCTGCTCCATGCACTTTAATGTCAGTGAGCTGCAATACCACACACAACCTGATGACAAGAGTGGCGCCGTTTCTGGAAACAAAAAAAAAAAGCAACTATGTTAATCTAATCCTGGAAATTCCATTTAGAGGGTGGAGAACCCCTTGAATACAAACTATAACGTTACCTTTTGCTGGTTAAGGGTTGAGTATACTAGGCTCTTTCCACATAGCGCCTCCACGCTGCCAGGTTCCTCCTTCAGAACAGCGTTGAGGTCATATATTGCCGTTTTCTCTTGTCCCAGCTGCCCGTAACATCTGGCTCTGGCCAATAAAGAGTCCCTGGCGTGTCCTCCTGATACAGAAGAGACGTAAGAACGTTACAAATGTTATCTTCTCCCCCCCCCCTTACATTATACACAGCTATGAGAGCAATGTGCTGGGTCAGACAGATGGGAAAGCCATTGACTCCACCTCTACCGAAACACTTGCACCACAAACCACGAGACTGTCATACCAAAATTATTTAGTGTTTTGTCTGCTTGTTTCCATCTTTACTGATTGTAAAAAATTTATTATTCTACTACTTCTACAAGTAATGAAAACAATTTAATAAACAACAACAATCATTAAAAAAAAACACAAAATATATTAATGTATTAATAATAAAAATAATATGAAACAATATATTAAAATTAGGAAAGTATTGTAATTTGATAACTATTATAATAATATAAAATAGTAATAATAATAATTACAACTATTAATATTATAAAATAAAAAAGTTAAGTTAGAAAAATATTGTAAGATAAATAATTGTTCTAATAATTATGATACTACTACTACTACTAATAATAATAATAATAATAATAAAAACAATAGTAACAATAATACTAATAAAAATAATATGAAATAATATAGTAAAATTTGGAAAGTATTGTAATTTAATAACTATTCTAATAATAATAAATAATATAAAATAGTAATAATAATAATAACAACAATTAATATTATAAAATAAAAAAGTAAAATTAGAAAAATATTGTAAGATAAATAATTGTTCTAATAATTATAATACTATTACTAACAATAATAAAAACAATAGTAACAATAATAATAAAAATAATATTAATATAAACTAATGAATTAAAATTAGAAAAGTATTGTAATATTAATAATAACTGTTTTTATATTAATAATATAAAACTATACAAATGAAATAATATTATTATTATAAAATAATTAAGTAAAATTAGAAAAGTATTGTAATATAAATATATAATAAAAATAATAATATGAAACAAAATTATTATTGTAAAATAAAGTAAAATTTTAAAATTTTTATTTCATTATAACTTTAGTTATTGCTAAATAACCTAATAATAGTAATAATAATATAAAATATTAAAGTCAAATTTGAATAATATTGTAATATATATATATATAATAATAAATACTACTAAATATTATTATTACGGTATAAAATAATAAAGTAAATATTGTATTGTAATATAAAATAAATAATACTTGTTCTAGTAATAATAATAATAATAATAATAATATAAAAACTATACAATTATAATAATCATGATAATGATATAGTAAAATTATAACCGTATTTAAAAAAATAAATATTAAAAAATAAATGTATAATTATTTTGGGGGGAAAAAAAAGGAAAGCAGAGTAAGATGTCTAAAGCGTTCCTCTAATGAAAATGCGAAGTACTGTCCTTTTTTTTAAATCAGCGAGGATTTCAGAACGGGCGCCGAAACACCTAAAAGAGATGCTGTTCTCCCCGCCACGTATCACTATTCATAAGAGACGGAGTTTGCCGCTCTGTGATCACAGCAGCCCTCTCCAGTGGTAGACCCAGCATAGTGCTATCCGATGGGTGCTATAGAGATGAAGCAGGAAGCTCCGCCTCATATCACAGACGGGGAGCGGGAAGAAGGACGCCCTGTTCTGGGGTTTAGGTGCCATGTCAATAAGAAAAATTACTATCATGAACGTTGTTATCCAATTAGAGGGGCACTTTAAAGTGGTACTCCGCCCCTTGATATCTTATCCCCTATCCAAAGGATAGGGGACAAGATGTTTGATCGCGTGGGTCCGGCCATTGGGACCCCTCGCAATCTCTGTCCCGGCACCCCGGCGTTCTGAACTATGTGAGGGGGTGTGATGGCCCCCAAAACTGGCATTCTGGCAATAAAAGTTCAGAACACCAGGGTGCCGGGCCGGAGATCAGCTGGACCACTCACGATCAGAAATCTTATCCCCTATGCTTTGAAAAGGGGCTAAGATGTCTAGGGGTGGAGTACCCCTTTAACAACTTGTTACTAAAGGACGACTCAAGGGCTTCTATTTATTGGTGCTGAATGTATTAAATTGAGGGCACCAGAAAAGGTGCATGTACGGCGCAAATTCATATAAGGCTCCATCACTGTCCGTTCTGCTGCTGGGACAACCAATGATCAGCTGCCATGATGAAGGTACAATTGCTCATTTTGCTAACAGAACCACCACAGGTAAAAATAAGTATTACACCTTTCTGATGGAGACAAATATGTAATACACAGATGGGTCAAGTCCTCCAGAACTGGAAACGCTCTTTGTAGCAGCTCTCTACTACTCTTACTAGTCGCTACATCAAGATTGAAGGGAATGTGTCGTCAGAAAATGGCCTTTTTATGATAAACATATTTTTGGTGATACCCCCTCACCCCCAACTTTCCATTTTACTTTCTATATTTCAAAATAATCCTAAAATCTTGCAATTTTCAGTCTGGCCACTAAGGCCTAAAACTAATCTAAGACTTCTTGTTCTGTCTGTGATGATAAGGAGGAGGCAGCTGGAAGGCGAACCTGTACAGGATTACAGTGATAGAGGACACCAGTAGGTAATGAACACACTAGCTGTTGCTCACAGCTCAGTGTCCCCCTCTGTGTTGAATGACTTCTGCAAAGGTCACCGAGCATGCCCAGAAACCATTCCTATTAATGTCAACTGGACAGCGCCTGTCTGTTGTTCTCTATGTTCATGGAGCCTGTTGTTAGGCATAGCTCAGGCAAGATGTCTGCCGCCAAAATAATGTACAAATAAATTAAATAAATAAAAATATTAGAAAAAGAAACTAGAAAGAGATAAGAAAACAAAAAACAAACATGTCTCAGTATTTTCCCCTAATCAGTTAAAAATAAAATAAAAAAATCTTCCAGAAACAGCGCCACTCTTGCCCTCAGGTTGTGTGTGGTATTGCAGCTCAGTTACATTGAAGTGAATGGAGTGGAGTTGTAATACCACACAAAACCTGGAGGACTGGGGTGTCGCTATTTCTGGGAGAAAGCTGTGAGCTGTGAGTATAGTTTTGCAACAGCTGGAGGCACACTAGTTGGAAATCACTACCCTATCCCATAGATAGCGGATAGCTTTTTTAAACCAGCCTTCCATTTTCTAAAGAGGTTTATCATTTCCTATGTTCCTTTACTTCACCTGTAAAATTTGTCTTGTGAGAAAATACCTTTTTTTTTTTTACCTGACGCAATAATAGCGAAGGACAGGTAGGCGACGGCTTCCTTCAGATACGCCTCCCCTTGTCTGCTGCGCAGAATCGCCATAGCCTTAGAATGACAGTGATTCTGCATCAATTTACGGTCGTCTTCCTTGAAGATATCCATGATGGGGAGGAGGCAGGAGGTGTCACCCAACTGGATAACTTTCTTTATGAGCTAATAAAAAAATAATTACATAAAAAATACATAAATAAATGAATAAATGTATATATTATCTAAATATATTCACACACACACATACAGTGGGGCAAAAATAAAGTATTTAGTCAGCCACCAATTGTGTAAGTTCTCCCCCTTATAAAGATGAGGCTGTAATTGTCATCATAGGTTATAACCTCAACTATGAGAGACAGAATGAGAAAAAAAATCCATAAAATCACATTGTCTGATTATTAAAGAATTTATTTGCAAATGATGGTGGAAAATAAGTATTTGGTCAATAACAAAAGTTCCTCTCAATACTTTGTTATATCCCCTTTGTTTGAGGTCAAACGTTTTCTGTCTTCACAAGGTTCTCACACAATGTTGCTGGTATTTTGGCCCATTCCTCCATGCAGATCTCCTCTAGAGCAGTGATGTTTTGGGGCTGTCACTGGGCAACACAGACTTTCAACTCCCTCCAAAGGTTTTCTATGGGCTTGAGATCTGGAGACTGGCTAGGCCACTACAGGACCTTGAAATGCTTCTTATGAAGCCACTCCTTCATTGCCCGGGCAGTTTGTTTGGGATCATTGTCATGCTGAAAGACCCAGCCATGTTTCATCTTCAATGCCCTTCAATGCCACTATAAATCTCACGATACATGGCCCCATTCATTCTTTCCTTTACACGGATCAGTCGTACTTGTCCCTTAGAAGAATAACAGCCCCAAAGCCTGATGTTTCCACCCCCATGCTTCACAGTAGGTATGGTGTTCTTTGGATGCAACTCAGCATTCTTTTTCCTCTAAACACGATGAGTTTTTACCAAAAAGTTCTACTTTGGTTTCATCTGATCATATGACATTTTCCCAATCCTCTTCTGGATCATCCAAATGCTCTCTAGAAAACTTCAGATGGGCCCAGACATGTACTGGCTTAAGCAGGGGGACACGTCTGACACTGCATGATTTGAGTCCCTGCCGGCGTAGTGTGTTACTGATGGTAGCCTTTGTTACTTTGATCCCAGCTCAATGCAGGTCATTCACTAGGTCCCCTGTGTGGTTCTAGGATCTTTGATCACCGTCCTTGTGATCACTTTGACACCATGGGGTGAGATCTTGCATGGAGCCCCAGATTGAGGGAGATTATCAGTGGTCTTGTATGTCTTCCATTTTCTAATAATTGCTCCCACAGTTGATTTCTTCACACCAAGCTGCTTGCCTATTGCAGATTCAGTCTTCCCAGCCTGGTGCAGGTCTACAATTTTGTTTCTGGTGTCCTTTGACAGCTCTTTGATCTTGGCCATAGTGGAGTTTGGAGTGTGACTGTTTGAGGTTGTGGACAGGTGTCTTTTATACTGATAACAAGTTCCAACAGGAGCCATTAATACAGGTAATGAGTGGAGGACAGAGGAGACTCTTAAAGAAGAAGTTACAGGTCTGTGAGAGACAGAAATCTTGCTTGTTTGTAGGTGACCAAATACTTATTTTCCACCATAATTTGCAAATAAATTCTTTAAAAATCAGACAATAAGATTTTATGGATATTTTTTTCTCATTCTGTCTCTCATAGTTGAGGTTATAACCTATGATGAAAATTACAGCCTCTCATCTTTATAAGGGGAAGAACTTGCACAATTGGTGGCTGACTAAATACTTTATTTTGCCCCACTGTGTGTGTGTATATATATATATATATATATATATATATATATATATATATATATATATATATATATATATATATACATACATACATACACACGCACCGTATTTAAAAGACAATAATAATAATAATAATTCTGCAGGGCCAGAAAAAGTTTCTGAGCGTATAACACACACATAGACTTTTAGCTAAAAAAATTTGTTTCAAAAATGTGTGTTACATGTTGATAAATACGGTAATTACATAAACAAAAAAATATATAATTTCATTAATAAATAATTACATAAACAGATAAATACAATAAATATATAATTAAATAAACTAAATAAACGAACAAATACATGAATACATACAAGAAGCAATGATTTCCCAAATCCCAGTAATTCTGGGTATCCTCCCTGGGTATCAGGGTTATAGGAGGCCGAAGAATTATTTGCCCCCACAGTGTTTGCTTGAGGATTTTCTTGCCCGGATTTTGGTTATCCTCTTTCCAGTTCAAGTGGTAGAGTGTTCCTGCACAACCCATTAAAAGGGGTACTCCGATGGAAAACTATTTATTTTTTTATCAACTGGTGCCAGAAAGTTAAACAGATTTGTAAATTACTTCTATTTAAAAATCGTAATCCTTCGAGTACTTATCAGCTGCTGTATACTACAGAGGAAATTATTTTCTTTTTTAATTTCTTTCCAGTCTGACCACAGTGCTCTCTGCTGACATCTCTGTCCATGTCAGGAACTGTCCAGAGCAGGAAGAAATCCCCATAGAAAACCTCTTCTGCTCTGGACAGTTCCTGACATGGACAGAGGTGTCAGCAGAGAGCACTGTGGTCAGACTGGAAAGAACTACACAACTTCCTCTGGAGCATACAACAGCTGATAAGTACTAGAAGGATTAAGATTATTAAATTTAAGTCATTTACAAATCTGTTTAACTTTCTGGCAACAGTTAACTTAAAAAAGTTAACAAAAAAAAAGAACTGTTTTCCACAGGAGTACCCCTTTAACTCTCAAACTACAGCAGACATGATAAAGCCATTAGTGATGAGCAATATTTTGCGAATATATAGATGAATATTCGTCAAATATTCGCAAATTTCGAGTATTCGTTATATTCACGTATTCGAGGAAGAAAACAGTGAGGGGGGGGGCAACTTTACTATTGGTTGCTAGGGATGTTGATGATAACCTCTGACAAGTGTATTTGCATCATTCTAAATGGCCCACAAGCAGGGCTGGTTTTAGGCTTAGCGTGGCCCTAGGCAAAATCAAAAGAGGGGCCCCAAAAGTCGTAATAGTGCGCTAAGCAGATTTGCACATTTTTGGTCACTTCAAATACCATAAAAAAGATCTAAAAAAGCAATTGAAAAGTCCCATTAAAACAAAAATAGTACCGATAAAAACTACAAGTCACAGCGCAAAAAATGACCCTCACATCCCCATATAAAGAAAAATAAAAAAGAGTTATAGGGATCAGAATAGTACAATTTTATATTTTTGTGTAGTTCCCCACATTAGGTAGGTAGTACAGTTCCCCCACATTAGGTTGGCAGTATAGTTGCCCCACATTAGGTTGGCAGTATAGTTCCCCACATTAGGTTGGCAGTATAGTTCCCCACATTAGGTTGGCAGTACAGTTCCCCCACATTAGGTTGCCAGTATAGTTCCCCACATTAGGTTGGCAGTATAGTTCCCCACATTAGGTTGGCAGTACAGTTCCCCCACATTAGGTTGGCAGTATAGTTCCCCACATTAGGTTGGCAGTATAGTTCCCCCCACATTAGGTTGGCAGTATAGTTCCCCACATTAGGTTGGCAGTATAGTTCCCCCACATTAGGTTGGCACTATAGTTCCCCCCACATTAGGTTGGCACTACAGTTCCCCCCACATTAGGTTGGCAGTATAGTTCCCCCCACATTAGGTTGGCACTACAGTTCCCCCCACATTAGGTTGGCACTATAGTTACCCCCACATTAGGTTGGCACTATAGTTACCCCCACATTAGGTTGTAGTTCCCCCACATTAGGTTGGCAGTATAGTTCCCCCACATTAGGTAGACAGTATAGTTCCCCCACATTAGGTTGGCAGTATAGTTCCCCCACATTAGGTTGGCAGTGTTCCCCCACATTAGGTGTGCAGTATAGCTCTCCACATTAGGTGTGCAGTATAGCTCTCCACATTAGGTAGGCAGTACGTTCCCCCACATTAGGTTGCAATTCTCCCCCATTAGGTTGGCAGTATGTTCCCCCTGTTAGGTAGGCAGTATAGTTTCCCCACATTAGGTTGGCATTATAGTTCCCCCACATTAGGTTGGCAGTATGTTCCCCTACATTAGGTTTCAGTTCCCCCCCCCATTAGGTAGGCAGTATGTTCCCCCACATTAGGTTGCAGTTTCCCCCCCCCCCCCCCATTAGGTTGGCAGTATATTCCCCCACATTAGGTAGGTAGTATAGTTTCCCCACATTAGGTGCAGTATGTTCCCCCACATTAGGCTGGCAGTATAGTCCCCCCCCATTAGGTTGGCAGTATAGTCCCCCACATTAGGTAGACAGTATAGTTCCCCCACATTAGGTTGGCAGTATAGTTCCCCCACATTAGGTTGGCAGTATAGTTCCCCCACATTAGGTTGGCAGTATAGTTCCCCCACATTAGGTTGGCAATGTGTTCCCCCACATTAGGTAGGCAGTATGTTCCCCTACATTAGGTTGCAGTTCTCCCCCATTAGGTTTGCAGTATAGTTCCCCCACATTAGACTGGCAGTATAGTTTCCCCACATTAGGTGCAGTATGTTTCCCCACATTAGGTGCAGTATGTTCCCCCACATTAGGTTGCAGCCCCCCCCCCCATTAGGTAGGCAGTATGTTCCCCTACATTAGGTTGTAGTCCCCCCCCCCCATTAGGTTGGCAGTATGTTCCCCCAAATTAGGTTGGCAGTATAGTTCCCCTCTTCCCCCCATTTCCTTACCTGGCCGCGCTCCGCAGGCTCAGGTAATGTGGCGGGTCTTGTGGGCTGTGGGGATAATATGATGAGTGACGTGTCCTGCCGGGTCCTCTATGCGGCGTCAGGGACGTCACTCCTCATTTCCTGCAGCCGGAAACAGAACGCTTCATGACACAGTTTTTTTCACTACACCGGCGCTGCAGGAAATGAGGAGTGACGTCCCTGATGCCGCATAGAGGACCCGGCAGGAGACGTCACTCGTCATATTATTCACACAGCATGCAAACCCGCCGTTTTAAAGTGACCGCGGCCGGGTTGCTTATCTTTAACAAGCAGCCGGCGCTGCGGACACTTTAAAACAGTTGCCCCCCCCTACTGAGCATCCGGCAGGAGGCCCCCTGGGGGATGGGGGCCCTAGGAAATTGCCTGGGTTGCCCCCCTAACGCCGGCCCTGCCCACAAGGTAAAAGAAGGAATATGCGCATATGCGGAAAAAAAGCAAATATTCATAATTTCAAATACATAGCGAATATATTCGCAAATTTGCAATATTCGCAATAAAAATTTGAAATGCAAAATTTGCGCCCAACATTAGAAGCCATATACATTCAGTGCCAGAGCAGATTATTAGCGCTACACAAAGTCTACACGTACAGGAGCTCAGGCCTGAGGCAACAATAAAAGTACAGAGCTCTACTGCCATCTGCTGGGAAAGACTAACAATTTGGACCAATGGGTGGAGGGTTGAATTTAGAATTACTATTTACAATTGATCACTAAAGGTGATCACTGAAACCCTGAATTTACCACCCACTAAATAAATTATACACCTAAAAAATTACTTTTCATTTGCCAACATTTAAAATTTGCAGTGTTTGGTCTCCAGTATTGAAATAATAGTGCAGAAAACCGCATGTATCCGCATGCTAAATATTTGTATTCTCATCGCCTCAGGCTGCAGTCCGGAGGACAATATGAACTGGGACTACACTGTTATTAAAAATGTATACACATTACCCCCCCCCCGACGTTTCACCACAAGGCAGTGGCTTTATCAAGGGTTATGGGGTCAATGGCATGTGTTTGAGCTCCGTTTGGGTTTTTATAACCTCCTGTTTAGTGATGTCATCAATAGGAAGTGATCTCACAACAAAAAGGCCAATTCCATTGGTATTCAGTATAATTGACAAACAGCATGGTCCGTTCAAAACTAGTCTTACACATCTCACAATCCATGTCCGTATATATTCGCGAATTTGCGATATTCGCAATAAAAATTTGAAATACAAAATTTGCGCCCAACACTAGAAGCCATATACATTCAGTGCCAGAGCAGATTATTAGCGCTACACAAAGTCTACACGTACAGGAGCTCAGGCCTGAGGCAACAATAAAAGTACAGAGCTCTACTGCCATCTGCTGGGAAAGAGCACACACAACAACTGGCCAAAAATCATTGCATCTGAAGGAAGATACCTTTATAAGGCAAAATATTTCTATAAGGAAATTAGAAAGGGTCAAATATTAAAAGAGGCACTCTAGGTGGATACATGGTGTAATGCCTGGACACTGCATATAACACATTGAATCCGTTTTGGCTTGAGTGCTCAGTGCACAGCAATGACTTGATGGCAACAGTGGTGTGTAAGGCGTCTCCCATCTCATTGAAGTCACTATTGTTCCCTTTTATATGATTAAATAGGCTGAAATATATAAGGCAAAGACTATACCATCACCGAACACATCACAAAATACTCTTCTTTTCATCTGATTCCAAGTAGTTTAGTCCAGCACTTGTTTGCTTATTTAAAGGGGTACTCCAGTGGAAAAGATTTTTTGTTTTTTTAAATGAACTGGTGCCAGAAAGTTAAACAGATTTGTAAATTACTTCTATTAAAAAAATCTTAATCTTTCCAGTACTTATTAGCAGCTGTATGCTACAGAGGAAATTCTTTTCTTTTTGAATTTCTTTTCTGTCTGTCCACAGTGCTCTCTGCTGACACCTGATGCCTATATCAGGAACTGCGATCTGTCTGCATCAGGAACTGGACCCCCTCGATCAGACATCTTATCCCTTATCTTTTGAATAGGGGATAAGATGTCTAGCAGCTGAGTGCCCCTTTAAAGTCTGATTAATACCGGACTGAAGGAATTAAAGGGTTACTCCGCTCCCCAGCATCCGCAAAATTCAACCTCACACCGGAACATTGAGTTCCTGGACGTTGCCTGAACACGGAAGCCCGCACACAACGTCCAGGAACTCAATGTTCCGGTGTGAGGGGGAATTTTGCGGACGCTGGGGAGCAGAGTAACCCTTTAAGTCATACCACTCCTTCTACATAATCAAGAAGCATGCTGGGATTTAAATTTTAACTTTTTTTTGGCTTCTATAGCGTGGCATAGGCTATTATTAGAGAGTATTGTAGAGGTTCTTGTTTATGCTTTGTGCTTACCTGTGCTACCTGATGTGGCAGGCATGGGAGTATTCAGCCATACTGATTCCAATTCCATCACTGAAATCATTTCCTAATGCTGCCTACATTTCCCATGAACCCCCTGGCTTTGCAGAGAGAGGGGGTGAAGTCTGATCACTGCACCTGGTCATCGAATTAGTCTGCTGCTGCTGGAGATCACCCAGGAGAACTGATTAGACTCATACGTGGGTTGGGGTCAGTTTACACCATATACAGCATTTTCTTATTGGAAGTGTGATTTTAGAGACATATTGTCATGGGATTAAAATGATTGGTTCTATAATTAAAGGGGTACTCCGGTGGAAAACTTTTTTTTTTTTTTTTTTTTTTATGAACTGGTGCCAGAAAGGTAATCAGATTTGTAAATGACTTCTATTAAAAAATCTTAATCCTTCCAGTACTTATTAGATGCTGAATACTACAGAGGAAAAACAGTGCTCTCTGCTGACATCTCTGTCCATTTTAGGAACTGTCCAGAGCAGCATATGTTTGCTATGGGGATTGTCTCCTACTCTGGACAGTTCTTAAAATGGACAGAGATGTCAGCAGAGAGCACTGTGGTCATGATGTCAGCAGAGAGCACTGTGGTCATGATGTCAGCAGAGAGCACTGTGGTCATGATGTCAGCAGAGAGCTCTGTTTTTCCTATGTAGTATTCAGCAGCTAATAAGTGTTGGAAGGATTAAGATTTTTTAATAGAAGTAATATGCAAATCTGTTTAACTTTCTTGCACCAGTTGATAAAAAAAAAAATTCCACCGGAGTACCCCTTTAAGGTGTTTTATGAACATTTAATGCGCTCCCGTATGTAATTCATTTCAATGTGCCGGCCGGAGTTAAACGTTCGTTCCGGTCGGCTCATTTTTGCGCTGAATCGGATCGCTGCTTTCATTTTTAAAGAGACTTGTGAAAAATTAAAGAAGCGATCTGATTGGTTGCTATGGGCAACTGCACCACATTTCCTCTACACAGGTTTTGATAAATCTTCCCCATAGATAGTATGGTTGAAAATGGTCTCAGCATCAAGCGGTACTGCAGCAGCAAACATTTTTTTCTAATCAACCCGTGCCAGAAAATTAAACAGATTTGTAAATGACTTCTATTTAAAAATCTTAATCCTTCCAGTACTTATCAGCTGCTGTATGCTCCAAAGGAAGTTGTGTAGTTCTTTTCTGTCTGACCACAGTGCTCTCTGCTGACACCTCTGTCCATTTCAGAAACTGTCCAGAGAAGGAGGAAATCTCCATAACAAACCTCTCCTGCTCTGAACAGGTCCTGACATGGACAGAGGTGTCAGCAGAGAGCACTGTGGTCAGACAGAAAAGAAATTCAAAAAGAAAATAACTTCCTGTGGAGCATACAGCAGCTGATAAGTACTGGAAAGATTAAGATTTTTTTTTAATAGAAATAATTTACAAATCTTAGAAAAGGGAAGAAAGGGTCCATTCATATACCCTGAAACGCGTCTAGTCAGTTTGCGGACTATCACTGACTGAACTTGGCACTTAATTTACAAATCAGTTTAACTTTGATTTAAAAAAAAATTTTTTTTTTTAAATTCCACCGGATTACACCTTTAAAACTTAACATAACGCTATAACATTTTGCAAACAGGAGTTTGCAAAATGGATAGATATGCTGTGAAAGTAATGGAGCAACGCTGACATCTGCTGGTAGAAAGTACAAATTACATGCATTCACCTGGTTCCCGTCGTAGATAAATCCTTTCTTGAACTGCAACAATGCCAACCTGGCCAGGACTGGGGACCTCTGGGAACTGCTGCTAAGGGCCAAGGAAAGCATCTTGTGAGCTTCTTCGATCCGGTCCATTCGGTAGAGGGCATCGGTACACAGTATCCGGCACACGTCGTCGGTGGGGTCCAGCATCATCAGGAGACTGGCCAGCTGGTGCACCCCTGACACATCACTGAGGAGAACACCAGAAGGGTTAGATCGGATACTGTGATTAGTGCAATATTTTAGTGTGGCGTCCCGGTACTGGACTCGGTCCCCATAGTCAGAGTGCCTCATGCTGATAGGGCTCTCCTGGTGGCATAGTCCCTAGTCGCCTCCTAGTGTTCTTAAAATTTTATATATTTAATATATTATAATGTAGTGAATGTAATGGACAGGACCTTAGGTCACGTGATCAAGGATATTTGTGTTGTATTGGAGGTTAAAAGGGGTATTCCAGGCTAAAAAACTTTTTTTATATATCAATTGGCTCCGGAAAGTGAAACCGATTTGTAAATTATTTCTATAAAAAAATCTTAATCCTTCCAATAGTTATTAGCTTCTGAAGTTGAGTTGCTGTTTTCTGTCTAACTGCTTTCTGATGACTCACGTCCCGGGAGCTGTGCATGTCCTATGGGGATATTTTCCCATCATGCACAGCTCCCGGGATGTGACATCATCATTGAGCAGTTAGCTTCTGAAGTTTTCTGTCTAATAACTATTGGAAGGATTAAGATTTTTTAACCCCTTAACGACGATATTTACGTCCTGCGCCAGCTCCTGCGATATGAAGCGGAATCGCGCCGCGTTCCCGCATCATATCGCGTCGGTCCCGGCGCTCATCAACGGCCGGGACCCGTGGCTAATACCACACATCACCGATCGCGGCGATGTGCGGTATTAACCCTTTAGAAGTGGCGGTCAAAGCTGACCGCCACTTCTAAAGTGAAAGTGACCCGGCTGCTCAGTCGGGCTGTTCGGGACCGCCGCGGTGAAATTGCGGCATCCCGAACAGCTTGCAGGACACCAATCGGCGAATGACTGCTTCGTGCCTGAGATCCAGGCAGGAGCAGTCAAGCGCCGATAACGCTGATCACAGGCGTGTTAATACACGCCTGTGATCTGTGTAAAAGATCAGTGTGTGCAGTGTTATAGGTCCCTATGGGATAACAATGATCAGTATAAGAGATCAGTGTGTGCAGTGTTATAGGTCACTATGGGATAACAATGATCAGTGTGTGCAGTGTTATAGGTCCCTATGGGACCTATAACACTGCAAAAAAAAAGTAAAAAAAAAGTGTTAATAAAGGTCATTTAACCCCTTCCCTGATAAAAGTTTGAATCACCCCCCTTTTCCCATAAAAAAACATAACCGTGTAAAAAAAATAAAATAAATAAACATATGTGGTATCGCCGCGTGCGTAAATGTCCGAACTATAAAAATATATAATTAATTAAACCGCACGGTCAATGGCGTACGTGCAAAAAAATTCCAAAGTCAAAAAAAGCGCATTTTTGGTCACTTTTCATACCATTAAAAAAAATGAATAAAAAGTGATCAAAAAGTCCTATCAAAACAAAAATCATACCGATAAAAACTTCAGATCACGGCGCAAAAAATGAGTTCTCATACCGCCCTGTACGTGGAAAAATAAAAAAGTTATAGGGGTCAGAAGATGACATTTTTAAACATATAAATTTTCCTCCATGTAGTTATGATTTTTTCCAGAAGTGCGACAAAATCACCTATATAAGTAGGGGATCATTTTAACCGTATGGACCTAAAGAATAATGAAGTTACAAAATGGCGTTTTTTCTTCGATTTTGTCGCACAATGATTTTTTTTTCCGTTTCGCCGTGCATTTTTTGGGTAAAATGACTAATGTTACTGCAAAGTAGAATTGGCGACGCAAAAAATAAGCCATAATATGGATTTTTAGGTGGAAAATTGAAAGGGTTATGATTTTTAAAAAGGAGGAAAAAACGAGTCCTTAAGGGGTTAATAGAAGTAATTTACAAATCTGTTTAACTTTCCGGAGCCAGTTGATATATATATATATATATCAAAAAAGTTTTTGCCTGGAATACCCCTTTAAGGACCTTCAGGTCATGTGACTAGGTCATGTGTTATAACCACAGTCCTTTTGTACTAAGACTGACAGGTTTGGGGAACCAAAAAGCTTTGAACCTGCCCCTTAAGGGCGCTGTATCCAATGATCGCTCTCTTTCCTCCGGGATATGACAGCGAGCGGAGCTCTTTACAATTCTACAAGCAAATTAGGACTGAAGCCGACCAATTTCAGCCGCATACTAAACCGTGAGTTTATCCAACTCCATCCTAAAATCCTATGTGACAACTGAACCTAAAATATACCCCTAAATTCAGCGGAACAGCGTAAAGCACGGATTCAAAGCTTATTCCCTACAAGGTCCCAGCCAACCTGTGAGGAGCCTAAATTCCGGTCCTCTTGTAAAGACTGTTGTTAATTGCATCCTGCATAAAATCTGCAGTAAAGTTATTTCAAGTACAATACAATTCCGGCTGTGGAAAATCCTTTATTCCTCCCTATCGTTCCTGGGACAGGTGGCGGTAGGACATATATCTACATTGAGGAAACCCGCACCCTGGCGTTTTGAACTTCTTACATTTGTTTTTTGTTTTATTTAAAAATAAACATTTTCCTTTTTTTTTTTTTAATAGTTCGATTAGGGAACTGGAACATGCTCTTGTTTATACAACATACTGCCATACTTCTGTATTGAAGTGTTTTCTGCTTTTACCATCATCTTTAGTAGAGAGTAGCGAACTGAACCTGTAGCACCTAGATTCGATCCAAACTTTCCTGGGAATACAAACTTCCCTACACAGCAAACCAATTTTGTTATTCACAGCATTTTCTTGCTGCCAAATGCCGACTGCTACGGGGTTTTCCAGGCAGAAGCAGAGAGTTTTTTTCTGGCCATGCGTAAAAAAACGCTGTCTGCTCCTGTCAGCAGTGAGCACAGAAGACACTGGAGAGAAGAGGTTAGTATGTTTTATATTTCTTCAGTTATTACTAACTTTTGTTTCAGGAAGAAGACCAGAAATTCTTCATATGAAGAACAGAAGATACAGATACAGCCTGTTGACAACAGTGGCGCTGTTTCAGAAAAAAAAAAAAGAAGTATATATATATTTTTTGTCTCATAAGGCCCCCCCAAGGCAATATTTCCCATTCAATGTGCCTCCAGCTGTTGCAAAACTACAACTCCCAGCATGCCCGGACAGCCATAGGCTGTGAGGACATGCTGGGAGTTGTAGTTTTGCAACAGCTGGAGGAACACTGGTTAGGAAACACTGCCATTAGGGATTATCCAATCTTTTAAAATAATATGGGGTATTTTAATAATTCAGACTTTTTTTTGGGGATGTAGCAATTAGTGTTGAGCGGCATAGGCCATATTCGAATTCGCGAATATTCGCGAATATATGGACGAATATTCGTCATATATTCGCGAATATTCGCATATTCGTTATATAACCCGGTTTATTTTCGCATATGCGAAAATTAACATGAGTGAATATTGGCATATGCAAAATTAACACGCGTGAAAATTCGCATATGTGAACATTAGCATATGTTAATTTTCGCATATGCGAATTTTCGCACGCCAGTCTCACACAGTAGTATTAGAGCCTTCTTTACACCACACAAGCTGGAAGCAGAGAGGGGTGATCACTGTGATGTGTACTGTGAAGAAAAAAAAAAACAAAAAAAAACAATATTCGTAATTACGAATATATAGCGCTATATTCGCGAAATTCGCGAATTCGCGAATATGCGATATTCGCGAATAATATTCGAATTGCGAATATTCGCGAGCAACACTAGTAGCAATAGCAATTATATTTGTTTTTTTATTGTTTAGATATTTTTATATCATATACTGTATGAAAAAAGGGTGTTTTGAACTTCTTACATTTGTTTTTTGTTTTATTTAAAAATAAAAATGTTTCCTTTATTTTATTATTATTATTATTATTATTATTTTTTTTTTATAGTTCGATTAGGGAACTGGAATATGCTCTTGTTTAAATAACATACTGCCATACTTCTGTATTGAAGTGTTTTCTGCTGTTACCATCATCTTTAGTAGAGAGTAGCGAACTGAACCTGTAGAACCTAGATTCGTTCCAAACTTCCCTGGGAACACAAACTTCCCTACACAGCAAACCAATTCTGTTATTCACAGCATTTTCTTGCTGCCAAATGCCGACTGCTACGGGGTTTCCCAGGCAGAAGCAGAAAGGCTGTCTGCTCCTGTCGGCAGTGAGCACAGAAGACACTGGAGAGAAGAGGTTAGTATGTTTTATATTTCTCTAGTTATTACTAACTTTTGTTTCAGGAAGAAGACCAGAAATTCTTCAGATGAAGAACAGAAGAAACATTTTTTTTTTTACTTCATACAAGGGTTAAAGGGGTTTTCCAGGAAAAAAAACGTTTTTATATATATCAACTGGCTCCAGAAACTTAAACAGATTTGTAAATTACTTCTATTAAAAAATCTTAATCCTTTCAATAATTATCAGCTACTGAAGTTGAGTTGTTGTTTTCTGTCTGGCAACAGTGCTCTCTGCTGACATCTCTGCTTGTCTCAGGAACTGCACAGAGTAGAAGAGGTTTGCTATGGGGATTTGCTTCTAAACTGGGCGGTTCCTGAGACACGTGTCATCAGAGAGCACTTAGACAGAAAAGAACAACTCAACTTCAGCAGCTCATAAGTACTGAAAGGATTAAGATTTTTTTAATAGAAGTAATTTACAAATCTGTTTAACTTTCTGGAGCCAGTTGATATATTAAAAAAAAAGTTTTTTTCCTGTCTAACCCCTTTAATGAGGGGTCTCCAGGTTTCAATCAAGTTTTTTTTTTTTTTTTACCTGGTGTATTTTTTTCTTCACCTGAAGCAGGTCAGATATTAGGTGTAACATCACTCTGTCCCCAGCTGCTATAAAACCTCTCTCAGAACCCCACAGTTGCATTAAAAAGTGGGGGGACAGAAGAAGCCCCTCCTACAGATGCTACTGTTGCTAATGGCTGAGACATCAAGGAGGTCAATTGTCCGGGATCTGAGTTATCTCCAATCCTGGCTGCTGTAGGAACATGTGACACGTAAAATAGACATGTGACATGCAGAGCCACCTCGGATCCTGTGTCCATGCAACATTGTCCCTGTGCACATCTGCTGTACATGAATACCAGACGTGGCCAAGGGGATACATGAGATTGAACTGAATCCAGTATCTGCTAAATCAACTCATCCCTTGCATTCCCATGGGTACATTGGGGGGTCACACTGTAATATCCTTTAGATATAACTAATTGCTTAACTGCATAGTGTTTTTATATGCAACAAGAAGCTTATGGGCCCAGTACAACATCTACAACAGTGCCCAGCCCCCCCCCCATTCCAACCGGTGTGTCATACTGGGACTAAAGGGGGAACGTTTCTCTTTGAGGAGAGCGTCATAAAGACAAGACTTATAGACCATTGCAGAAAGGATTTGCAAAGCAACTCTCACACTAGTTTTTCAGGTTCCTTTACCTTTAAGTCAGGGTTTCCCTCCAGTTGGGAGTCTTGGAAACTAACTGGGAATGTATGCAAAGCCTCACTTACCAGGCAGCCCCCTGCTCTGCACTGACAAGGGGCAAAACCCAGCAATGGTCTGCCGATTGGTTTTCTTTCATTTAGGAGAGATCTCTGGTTTGCATACATTCCCAGTCAGTTTCCATAAATCCTAGTTGAGTGAAACACTGACTTAAAGGGAAAGCCTCCTGAAAAGTGGCGTGAGAACTGATTTGCATTTGCTTTCTCACCTCATTTATAATACTGATGATAAGTTAAAGGTATACTGGATAAATGAACGATACAGGGTGGAGCCGAAGGATTAAATGAGCTTTGTAATTTTAAAGTCTTTTTATAGAGTTTGTATCTTTTGTAATGCCTTTTACTAATCATAATGATAGTAGCGTAAAGTGCGTTTTATATTAACCTCTAATATACCAAGGTATGTTGTAACAGGTATTTAAAGGGGTATTCCAGGAAAAATTTTGTTTTTTTTACATCAACTGGCTCCAGAAAGTTAAACAGATTTGTAAATGACTTCTATTAAAAAAATCTTAATCCTTCCAATAATTATCAGCTGCTGAAGTTGAGTTGTTGTTTTCTGTCTGCCAACAGTGCTCTCTGCTGACATCTCTGCTTGCCTCGGGAACTGCACAGAGTAGAAGAGGTTTGCTATGGGGATTTGTTTCTAAACCGGGCGGTTCCTGAGACATGTCATCAGAGAGCACTTAGACAGAAAGGAACAACTCAACTTCAGCAGCTCATAAGCACTAGGATTAAGATTTTTTAATAGAAGTAATTTACAAATCGGTTTAACTTTCTGGAGCCAGTTGATATATTAAAAAAAAGTTTTTTTTCCTGGATAACCCCTTTAAGTCATCTCCAGCTGTTAGTCTAAGCATATAATTAAGGGGATCCTCCCCAAAACGTAGTGTCAGGCTCGGCTACGGACGTGGATGCAATGGCTCTGTACTCCTACCTAATGGAATATATGCTATAAAGCTGGAAAAATGGAAAATTAAAAACAAGAAATAAATGAAAAAATGTCTGAAACAGGTTTGTGAATTCCTCTTTTCAATTCATTGTTTGTCGCATCCTCTGTACATTAAGTAAGAACTTTAAAGGGGCACTCCGGAGGAAAACTTTCTTTTTTTTACATCAACTGGTGCCAGAAAGTTAAACAGATTTGTAAATTACATCTATTAAATTTTTTTAATCCTTACAGTACTTATTAGCTGCTGAATACTACAGAGGAAATGCTTTTCTTTTTGGAACACAGCGCTCTCTGCTGACATCACAAGCACAGTGCTCTCTGCTGACACCTCTGTCCATTTTAGGAACTGTCCAGAGCAGTATATCTTTGCTATGGGGATTTTCTCCTACTCTGGACATTTCTTAAAATGGACAGAGAGCACTGTGCTCGTGATTCAGCAGAGAGCTCTGTGTTCCAAAAAGAAAAGAATTTGCTCTGTAGTATTCAGCAGCTAATAAGTACTGGAAGTTTTAAGATTTTTTAATAGAAGTAATTTACAAATCTGTTTACCTTTCTGGCATCAGTTGATTTAAAAAAAAAAAAAAAAAAAAGTTTTCCACCGGAGTACCCCTTTAAGTCCCATCAGATAGCTTGGCCTGGTGCACCTCTATAAATATATGTATCATATATTTATATCAATTCTTTATTTAATTTTAAGAGCAAAAGATAAAATATGTATCATATATTTATACCTAATTGGTCCTTACCATTCTTCGGAGGAGTCTTCGTCATGCTCCTCAGTATTAGTTTTGTTTGATGATCCATGTTCTTTGGTACTGGGCTTCATGTGCAGCATCTTCTCACCTTCCTCCTGTAGGACCTTGTATAGAAGGCCTCTTTGGTTCCAGGGCACATAGGTTTTTATTGTCAGTAACGTTTCATCAAGCTTGAGCTTACAGGCAGTAACATAGTCCAGGGCGGTCAGATAGGTGCTTCCACGTACCATCCGGATAAGTCCTCTCCCACAGAGGGCCCTCACACAACTAGAAGGATGCGGCATCTCGTCCTCTATAATCTTCTGAAAGTCTTTTAGGGCCGGCTGATGTTCATTACTGTGAAAGTGACAAAAGCCTCTTAAGACGTATAACGTGTTTTGATAAGTCTTTGTCTCCGAGTTGATCAACTGGTTGCAAATATCGAGACAGGTGCGGAAGTCTCTAGTAAGGAGTTTGCAGTCTGCAAGACACACGTTCATCTCCCGTCTACTTTCTGTAGAGCATTGGATTAAAAACTCCAGAGCCTGTATGATTGGTAAGAGAAGTTCCGTACCGGTGTCAGTCCTCAACTCCGTCCGAGCTCGTATGGCTTCCCTGAAGTCTCCAAACTCTGTTTCGATGCAGGTCTTGGAACGTTCCATTACTCTAGCCATGTCTGCACTGGAGAAGATGTCCATGAACCGTCTCCTGGCATGGCCAGGGCTGATTCTGAAGGCCTCAGCTAAGTCCTGCACCATTTCTTTGGTCCGGCAGCCTAAAGAGTAGTAGGCCGCTGCACGGTCCACCAATAACAAAGAAATCTTCTCCTCCTTAAGTTTAGTCTCCAACGACAAGGCCTCAATGGCCCTTGAATATACAGCTATACACTCCTCAAACTTACATTCCTCAAAGAGATGAGCAGCTTGGGATTTACATATCTGAAGGTCATCGGGAGCCAAGGCAACAAGAAAGTTATAACAGTCATGAAGGAAGACATTTCCATTGCCTTCCATGTTATTGTTCTCGTAAGACGAGATGTAGCTATGGAAGGCATTTATGACCTGGGGCAGGTGGTCTCTTTGCTTAGTACAGATGTATTGCTTCGCTTCCTCCTTGTACTTTGTAAAAACTTGGACATAATCAATAACCCCATTTCTGGAATGAGTTTGAGACAGGATCCAGGCAAGACCTCTGGTCAACTGAAGTTCTAACGAGTGCTGTGGGTGTGTGTTCAGTAAGGCATTACATCTCATCACCACGTCTTCATAGCGCCCACTTTTTAGGAATGTGCGCATCTTGAACAAGGAAGCAGGAAAGTTATTAGGATAGAGCGTAGAGAGGAAGACGGCTGCTATCCCTGGGTTCAGCGAGACGATGGCCATGCCGTCACATTTGATTTTTGGTATCTGGCTTTCTCCTAGGCACCATTTCTCTAGAGTTGTAGTTACAGAACGGTACTGCCCATCGTCTAGAGATTTTACTCTCTGAAGGGCAATGGGCGCATTACAGCTAAAAGCCGCCATATAGAACGCTGATGCCAAGAAATGTTCATCATTCAGAAGATGCTGGTGGGCTTCACGGCACAGTCGACTGGGGACGTCTTGACCGGACATCTTTATTCCTTGGTGGCTAAGCAAATGTCTTGAAACATGGCTTCATCGTCTGACATTAAACCTAATTCTAGAAAGAAAGCCAAAATAAGTCACTTGTCCCGATCCTATATACCACAAATGAAGACTTAAAAAAAAAAGGGCTCCACTGTCTAATACAGGATACCAGAATTATACCAGGAGAAATCAAGTGCGGGGACAGTCTGCACCTCCAGCATATAATATACAGTTTCCTAATGATATATAATGTTACTATAATGGGTTCAGAAGTATTTTATTAACAGAATGCTCACAGCTGACATTTAATGTGGATAAGTGAAAGATAAAGCACCTGGGGCGTAAAAACCCTCGGGCAGAATATAGAATATTTGACACAGTCCTGACCTCAGTATCTGACGAAAGGGATTTAGGAGTAATTATTCCAGAAGACTAATAGGTAGGAAGAAAATGTAATAGAGCAGCAGGAAATGCCAGCAGAATGCTTGGATGTATAGGGAGAGGTATAAGCAGTAGAAAGGGAGAAGTGCTCATGGGTGTATATGGAGAGGTATAAGCAGTAGAAAGAGAGAAGTGCTCATGGGTGTATAGGGAGAGGTATAAGCAGTAGAAAGAGTGAAGTGCTCATGGATGTATAGGGAGAGGTATAAGCAGTAGAGAGAAGTGCTCATGGGTGTATAGGGAGAGGTATAAGCAGTAGAAAGAGAGAAGTGCTCATGGGTGTATAGGGAGAGGTATAAGCAGTAGAAAGAGAGAAGTGCTCATGGGTGTATAGGGAGAGGTATAAGCAGTAGAAAGAGAGAAGTGCTCATGGGTGTATAGGGAGAGGTATAAGCAGTAGAAAGTTCTCATGATGATGTACAGAACACTGGTGAGACCTCACTTGGAATATTGTGCGCAGTACTTGAGGCCGTATCTCCAGAAGGATATAGATATTCTAGAGAGAGTTCAGAGAAGATACTAAACTAGTACATGGATTGCAGGATAAAACTTACCAGGAAAGGTTAAAGGACCTTAACATGTATAGAAGAAAGAAGAGACAGAGGGAGATGATAGAGACTTTATATACATAAAGGGAATCGACACAATAAAGGAGGAGAGGAGATTCAAAAGAAGAAAAACTACCACAAGAGGACATAGTTATAAATTAGAGGGGAAGGTTTCTGCAGTAATATCAGGAAGTATCACTTTACTGAGAGAGTAGTGGATGCATGGAATAGCCTTCCTGCAGAAGTGGTCGCTGCAAATACAGTGGAGTTTAAACATGCATGGGATAAGCATAAGGCTATCCTCCATATAAGATAGGGATAAGCATAAGGCTATCCTCCATATAAGATAGGGATAAGCATAAGGCTATCCTTCATATAAGATAGGGATAAGCATAAGGCTATCCTCCATATAAGATAGGGTCTGGGACTATTCATAAGATTCAGATTATTGGGCAGACTAGATGGGCCAAATGGTTCTTATCTGCTGACACATTCTATGTTTCTATGGACATAGGGCTTGGGCTGCTAATATCTGGGCACCAGGGATTGGGTGCTGGAAAGCAGGGTAAAGCTGTAACCCTGGCACCCCAACACATCTAACATCTTGGGCACAGTTCATGCCCTGTTAGCTCCTCTAGGTTCATCAACCATTAGGGATTGAAAAACAGAGCCAATAGACATGGGGCACATAGAGATAACTGGACACCAGGAACTGTGACATTAAAGGGTTAGTCTGGCAAAACGAATGTATCCCCTATCCACAGGGTGGGGGAGACGTGTCCGATCGTGTGGGAATGGGGGGTCGGTCAGACCGCAAGGACTCCACACGGTCTCCTACCCAGCTCCCTGGCTCTCTGAGAGGAGCATGTGCTACAGACGGTCCATTCATGTCTATGGCAGTATCGGTGATGCCCAAGTACAGCACTCGCGTCTCTTTGTCTCTCCCATAGAAATGAATGGAGAACATGCCGTCTGCAGCACCCGCTCCTGTCAGAAAGCTGGGGTACGGAGCAGGAGATCGTGGAGGGTTCCAGTGGTCAGAGCCCCGCGATCAGACACGTATCCCCTATCCTGTGAATAGGGGATATGTTTTTTTCGCTGGACTAACCCTTTAAAGGAATACTGCAGCCTTAGAGAACGTATGTCCTATTCTCAGGATAGGGCATAAGTGTCTGATCAAGTGTCTGACTGCTGCGATCCCCTGCGATTTCCTGTATGGGGACCCAGCTCTGCGCGACTAATGCCAATGATGTCGACCTCACTAAGAGGTCCACAGACACGCCCCCTTAATGAAGCTCTATGAGAGGGGGGGGGGGGTGCACGAATGCTGAAACTCCGCCTTTCCCATAGAGATACATAGAGGGGGCGTGTCGGCCGCAGTATCATGCACGGGGAGAGCTGCGGCAGAGTCGGGGCCCCATACAGGAGATTGCGCTGTTTAAAGCAGCAGTACTCCTTTAAATCAGTGAACTACAAGGACTAGGACACTTAGCCACGGGATACAAAGTACTGGGCACTAAACCACTGAACACCAGAAACTGGGACACTAAAACCCTGGGTACCAAGGGCTGGGACACTAAACAACTGGAATCTGGGGCTGAGACACTAAACCATGCAAAGGGGGAGGGCAGGAGGCAGAAAGGGCTCAGCTTTGCATGGAGGCCCCTGCACACCATCCTCACTTAACCCCTTAAGGACTCAGCCCATTTTGGCCTTAAGGACTCAGACAATTACATTTTTACGTTTTCATTTTTTCCTCCTCGCCTTCTAAAAATCATAACTCTTTTATATTTTCATCCACAGACTAGTATGAGGGCTTGTTTTTTGCGCGACCAGTTGTCCTTTGTAATGACATCACTCATTATATCATAAAATGTATGGCGCAATCAAAAAACACTATTTTTGTGGGGAAATTAAAACGAAAAACGCAATTTTGCTAATTTTGGAAGGTTTTGTTTTCACGCCGTACAATTTATGGTAAAAATGACGTGTGTTCTTTATTCTGAGGGTCAATACGATTAAAATGATACCCATTATTATATACTTTTATATTATTGTTGCGCTTAAAAAAAATCACAAACTTTTTAACCAAATTAGTACGTTTATAATCCCTTTATTTTGATGACCTCTAACTTTTTTATTTGTCCGTATAAGTGGCGGTATGGGGGCTCATTTTTTGCGCCATGATCTGTACTTTTTTTTGATGCCACATTTGCATATAAAAAACTTTTAATACATTTTTTATAATTTTTTTTAAATAAAATGTATTAAAAAAGTAGGAATTTTGGACTTTTTTTATTTTTTTTCGTTCACGCCGTTCACCGTACGGGATCATTAACATTTTATTTTAATAGATCGGACATTTACGCACGCGGCGATACCAAATATGTCTATAAAAAATGTTTTTTACGCTTTTTGGGGGTAAAATAGGAAAAAACGGACGTTTTACTTTTTTATTGGGGGAGGGGATTTTTCACTTTTTTTTTACTTTTACATTTTTTTTTTACACTTGAATAGTCCCCATAGGGGACTATTCATAGCAATACCATGATTGCTAATACTGATCTGTTCTATGTATAGGACATAGAACAGATCAGTATTATCGGTCATCTGCTCTGGTCTGCTCGATCACAGACCAGAGCAGGAGACGCCGGGAGCCGCACGGAGGAAGGAGAGGGGACCTCCGTGCGGCGTTATGAATGATCGGATCCCCGCAGCAGCGCTGCGGGCGATCCGATCGTTCATTTAAATCGCGAACTGCCGCAGATGCCGGGATCTGTATTGATCCCGGCACCTGAGGGGTTAATGGCGGACGCCCGCGAGATCCCGGGCGTCGGCCATTGCCGGCGGGTCCCTGGCTGCGATCAGCAGCCGGGATCAGCCGCGCATGACACGGGCATCGCTCCGATGCCCGCGGTTATGCTTAGGACGTAAATGTACGTCCTGGTGCGTTAAGTACCACCTCACCAGGACGTACATTTACGTCCTGCGTCCTTAAGGGGTTAAAGGGGTACTCCGGTGGAAAACTTTTTTTTTTTTTTTTATAAACTGGGGCCAGAAAGTTAAACAGATTTGTAAATTACTTCTATTAAAAAAAAATCTTAATCCTTCCAGTACTTATTAGCTGCTGAATACTACAGAGGAAATTGTTTTCTTTTTGGAACACAGAGCTCTCTGCTGAAATCACAAGCACAGTGCTCTCTGCTGACATCTCTGTCCATTTTAAGAACTGTCCAGAGTTGGAGAAAATCCCCATAGCAAACATATGCTGCTCTGGACAGTTCCTAAAATGGACAGAGATGTCAGCAGAGAGCACTGTGTTCCAAAAAGAAAATAATTTCCTCTGTAGTATTCAGCAGCTAATAAGTACTGGAAGGATAAAACATTTTTTAATAGAAGTAATTTACAAATCTGTTTAACTTTCTGGCACCAGTTGATTTAAAAAAATAAAATAAAAAGTTTTCCAGTAGAGGACCCCTTTAAGGGCCGACTTGCGACACCTAAAGTCGCAGAAATATACACCACCTCCATAGTAGTTACAGTAAATCCAATATTGTTAACAACAATACTCTTGGAAAATCCAGCGAACTTAAAATGGGCGGAGCTTTACACATACACGGCGTACCAAAGCGCCGTACACAGTAAATCCCCCACAATAAGTGGGATCAAGGGGATGGAGTTCCCGTGATACTGTTTTGCTCTCATCCTCTTATGAACAAGAACCAAATCTACATTCTTTGTTGTAGTTTTGGACAATAAAATCTTCATTTTATTCAAATGAGCGGCAACAAGAAAGAGCTGTGCGGGTAAGTAACAAGATAATTAATAATAATAGTAATGATAATAATAATATTTAATAATAATAATATATGTCATCTTTTACTTTAATGGGGTACTCGGCCCACAGATACCTTATCCCCTATCCAAAGTATAGGGAATAAGATGTCTGATCGCGGGGGTCCCGCCCCCTTCAATCTCCGTGCAGCACGCTGCATTCTAAACAGTAATGCTGGGTTGCAACAGCGGGAGACGTGACATCACGCCCCACCCCCTCCATTCATGGAGATCACAGGGGTTCCCAGCAGCAAGACCCCCACGATCAGACATCTTATCCCCTATACTTTGGATAGGGGATAAGATATCTGTGGGCGGAGTATCCCTTTAAAGGGGTACTCCAGCCCTAAGACATCTCCTCCCCTATCCAAAGGATGGGGGTCCCGCCACGGAGTACCGCCGTAATCTTGCATTCGGCACCCACCTCTTTGAGCTGCGCGCCGCGATGCCAACTCACAAACTGCCGGGTGCCGACCACGGGGCTGGAGTATCGTGACATTGGAGTATCGTTACATAACGACTCCGCCCCTGTGTGATGTCAAGCCCCGCCCCCACTATGCAAGTCTATGGGAGGGGGCGTGACGGACGTCACGCCCCCTCCCATAGACTTGCATAGCGGGGGCGGGGCTTGACGTTACACGGGGGCAGATGTCACGATACTCGGATGTCACGATACTCCGGCCCCGTGGTCGGCACCCGGCAGTTTGTGAGTTGGCATTGCGGCGTGCAGCTCAAAGAGATTGGTGCCGAATGCAAGATTGTGGCGGTACTCCGCGGCGGGACCCCCAGAGGTCAGACATCTTATCCCCTATCCTTTGGATAGGGGATAAGATGTCTTAGGGCTGGAGTACCCCTTTAAGAAGTGTATTTCAAAGGAATGGGAAATGTAAAGGAAGGACTTATCCCAAAAAAAAAAAAAAAAAACACAACCCAAAAAAGAGACGTTTTTTATACAAATTAAACTAGTTACCCGCGGCTGTCCGGACATGCTGGGAGTTGTAGTTTTGCAACAGCTGGAGGCACCCTGGTTAGGAAACACTACCTTAATGTAGCAAAATCTTCTCAGTCTGGACTGTGTCAGCCTTTCCCTTTCACTATGAACCCCTCCCCCATAGGCAGTCGCTTTCTTCGGGACCCTTCATCCCCCTATAATCCCCCTCTAGGCCATTGTTCTCTTATGTCCATTTTCTGCCCTATAACTATACGTTTTTAATATTCTTTATACCGTCCGTTCCCAAAAACCTCAACGTGATGTAAAAGTGTCCGGTAGAACCGCAAAGTTACAAAGTATCAGTGTTGTTTGTGCTCTTCTTAGAACAAAGCAAAACAAAGAGACACAATGGGGGCCGTCTGATACATTGTATCCATTGTATTTACTTACATGCAGTTCCTGGACCCCCCTGGAGCTGATATCAGGACTTGCAGGATGCTGGTAGTTGTAGTGCTGATCCGTCTGCGATCACTGGAGTCTATAGTGCAGGATCTTGTAGGAGATATAATAGGTCAGGTAGGTGATCCTCATCCTGGAGGTTTCAGGCGCCACAGCTGCTCCTCCTATGTGTCTTGTTGCCTAAGCGACAGTAAACACTAGTGTAAGCTGCTGTTTGCACACACCCCGCTGCTTCTGCTGTCTTGCAAGGAACTCTGCAGGGACAATGCAACAGCCAGTGACTGCACAAGCCCAGAGCTTTCTATTCGAGAGGAGCGAATTTACAGTAAATTCGATTCGTCACGAACTTCTCGGCTCGGCAGTTGATGACTTATCCTGCATAAATAAGTTCGGCTTTCAGGTGCTCCCGTGGGCTGGAAAAGGTGGATACAGTCCTAGGAGACTCTTTCCTAGGACTGTATCCACCTTTTACAGCCCACCGGAGCACCGGAAAGCTGAACTAATTTATGCAGGATAAGTCATCAACTGCCGAGCCGAGAAGTTCGTGACGAATCGAATTTACTGTAAATTCGCTCATCTATTCTCTTTCTATGCATTTTTATTTTATTTGTTTACCAATTTTATTTATTTATATTTACATTATTTTTGTGTTTCTGGATACAAAACTAAGAAATAAAAAGAATAAATATAAATAACTAGTAATAAATAATAAACTATGTAAATAAATAAAATAAACTAGTAATGAATACAGTTGGTTATAATCTACTATACCAGGGGTCTTCAACCTGCGGACCTCCTGATGTTGCAAAACTACAACTCCCAGCATGCCCGGACAGCCGTTGGCTGTCCGGGCATGCTGGGAGTTGTAGTTTTGCAACATCTGGAGGTCCGCAGGTTGGAGACCACTGTACTATACAATGTAGGAAAATGATACATTCTGAAAATTAATTCTGCTGCTCGCATAGAAGGGACAACTATAGAATCCCCCATCCCTTATACGTTACAATTGAAAGATCACATCAGGGATTTGGTGTTAGAGAAGCCATTGTGCCTATTGGTTATATCCAAGATTAGAAAAAACAGAACCAGAAACAGCGCCACTCCTGTCCTCAGTTTGTGTGTGGTATTGCATCTCAGTACCATTGTAGTGAAAGGAGTTAATTATAATACCGCAAACAACCTGAGGACGGGTGGGGCACTGTTTTTTCTTTGGAAGAAAGCAATTATGTGTTTCTAATTCTAGATAACCCCTTTAAGCTGGAACGCCACTTAGGTTTTTTGTGCAAAAACGCCGTCAAAAACGCCAATTTTCCCGCACGGTGTTTTTTCAGTGAAAAAACGCCGCGTCCAGATGTTAGCTGCAAGTCAATGGTAAACTGCAAAATGCCAGATTCACTTGCCATTTTTCAGTTTGGCGTTTTTTTTTATCCTTTTGGCGTTTTTCAGCAATTTCTGGCTCAAAGGCTGGATTTTCAAAACGCTCTGCAAATCCTAGTTTGGCGTTTTTAGCCCTGAAATCGGGGCATTTTCTTCCCATAGAAGTCTATGGGAGAGCAAAAACGCCAAGAAAAACGCCATGTTGGTTTTAAATTTTGCGTTTTTGCAGGCGTTTTTTTTTATACTTTTTGGGACTTTAGCGATCCAAAAAAATTATGGAGATACCTTTTTTTTATAAAAATTTCGTAGGGTACCATTAAAAAAACTTATAAAAAAGATACAGTAGTGATGGAAAAAATCGTACCTAACGAAATATATCTTTTTTATTACGAAATGTTTATTCATTTTTAAACAGGGATCAATTCATGTGAGCGGGTAAAGCGCTAAAAATGTAGCCGACAATACTAAAAATGTAGTGTGTGTGCGTGTTTTTCACTTTTTTAAAAAAACAACATTTTTTTAGGTAGTACTACTACTCCCAGCATGGAACACACTGTTCCATGATGGGAGTAGTAGTTACTTGTACTAATTGACAGATTGCCCATTGCGATCCTCTTGTATAATGTATAGATGCGGCCCGACCTCTCTTCTCTGGTCCCCTGCACTGACGTATATATACACATATTCATATTTCCCGCAGAGCTGTGATTGGTCAGATGGTTTCAGCCAATCACAGCTCTCTGTGAGAAATGAGAATATGTTTATATATACGGCCATGCAGGGGACCATAGGAGAGCGGCTGCCGCATCTATACATTATACAGGAGGATTGCAGCGGCTGTCAGGAGTGATACCCGCAGTGATCTTTCCTTAACCCCTTAAGGACGCAGCCCTTTTTCACCTTAAGGACGCAGCCCTTTTTCGCAATTCTGACCACCATCACTTTACGAATTAATAACGCGAAAACGCTTTTACCGAATATTCTGATTCTGAGAATTTTTTTTCTTGACATATTCTACTTTATTTTGGTGGTACATTTTCGGCGTTAATTGCATCCTTTTTTGGTGAAAAATCCCCAAATTTCATGAAAATTTTGAAAATTTAGCAGTTTTCTAACTTTGAAGCTCTCTACTTGTAAGGAAAATGGATATTCCAAATAAATAAAATTTTTCTTCACAAACACAATATGTCCACTTTATGTTGGCATCATAAAATGGACATATTTTTGCTTTTTGAAAAAGGAGAGCAGCAATTTTCAAAAATGTCATGAAAATTGCTAAATCTGAAGGGACAGATGTTACAGAACTACAACTCCCAGCATGCCTGGGCAGTTGAGGCATGCTGAGAGTTGTAGTTTGGCAACATCTGGAGGGCTACTGTTTGGGCACCACTGTAACAGTGGTCTCCCGACTGTGACCCTCCAGATGTTGCAAAACTACAACTCCCAGCATGCCCATGCCCTTTGGCTGTCTGGGCATGCTGGGAGTTGCAGTTAGGCCCCCCTAGTGGTTGCCACAGTAGAGATCGATTTACTTTCACTTTCAATTCCACCCCCCCCCCCCCCCCCCCCACTGTCGATCCTGACTAATGCCAGGGGATGGGAGGAGATCGCAGCTTTGCGACCTCACTCCTATCCTTTAGGCTGATCGGGGCTGTTGCTGACAACTCCGATCAGCCTTATTTTCTGGGTGATCGGTAGTGTTGAGCGGCATAGGCCATATTCGAATTCGCGAATATTCGCGAATATATGGACGAATATTCGTCATATATTCGCGAATATTCGCATATTCGTTATATCCTCGTTTTATTTTCGCATATGCGAAAATACGTGTATGTGAAAATTAACATATGTGAATATTAGCATATACAAAATTAACACACGCGAAAGCTCGCATATGCGAAAATTTGCATATGCTAATTTTCGCATATGCGAATTTTCGCACGCCAGTCTCACACAGTAGTATTAGAGCCTTCTTTACACCACACAAGCTGGAAGCAGAGAGGGGTGATCACTGTGATGTGTACTGTGAAAAAAAAAAAAACGAATATTCGTAATTACGAATATATAGCGCTATATTCGCGAAATTCGCGAATTCGCGAATATGCGATATTCGCGAATAATATTCGAATTGCGAATATTCGTGAGCAACACTAGTGATCGGTTCACCAGAGACCCGATCAGCCCGGAATTGGAGAAAATCGCATGTCTGAATTGACATGCGATTTTCTCCGATCGCCGACATGGGGGGGGGGGGGGGGGGTTCTCAGGACCCCCCTGGGTGATGTGCCAGGGTGCCTACTGAATGATTTCAGCAGGCATCCGGCTCCGGTCCCCAACTGGTTAGCGGTGGGGACCGGATTTCCCACGGGCGTATGGATACGCCCTCGGTCCTTAAGGACTCGGAATGCAGGGCGTATCCATACGCCCTGTGTCCTGAAGAGGTTAACTACAAGTACTACTACTCCCAACATGGAGTACACTCTGCCCCATGCTGGGAGCTGTAGTACCTGCATTAATAGACAAATCGCAGAGGGTGTCAGAAGTTACACTCGTTGCGATCTGTCTATTAATGCAGTTACTACAGCTCCCAGAATGGGGCAGAGTGTACTCCATGTTGGGAGTAGTAGTGCCTGCTAAAGGACACATCACAGCGGGTATCACTACTGACACCCGATGTGATCGTCCTGTCCTGCTGAGTTCAACGGGACTCTGCTGCTCCGGAATCTCTGTGCAGAATGGCCTCAGGCTATGTTCATATGAACCTCCGAGCTGAATTCCGCCATAAAAATTCTGCTCTGAAATTCCGCAAATTTTAGTGCACAATGGCCCTGATTTACTAAGAGTGTTGTGTAGTTTTCTTTGTGGGTTTTAATTCCCTACAATTTTTTCCCACAATATTTACTAAGGTTTCCCAAAATTTTGCTTATTTTTTTAAATTTTTTTTTTTACACCTGCTCTGATCTGTCGGGTTTTCCTCAGCTCAAATCCACTACGTTTTTTGTGGAAACTTTAGTACATATGTTGGTTTTTTGTGAAAATGTTGGGACACGCCCCGTTTCCTGATGACCACACCCCTTTTCCTGTTTTTTTTTTCAGTAAAATTGAGAGTTAGTGTTTTTTTTTTTCAATTCTGGCGCAAATTCTGGCACAGACATAATTTCTGGCGCAATGCACCAAAATCTGGTGCACAACCCGAAAAAACATATTGGGTTTACAATTGTAAATCAGGGTCATTATCTACAATGGGGATTCCACTGTCCCATTCACACAGAGGAATTCGAGAGGAACCTGTGTTTTGAAAGCACAGAAATTCCGCTCAATTTCCGCTCAAATTCTGCAAACCTGCGAAAATACACAGTTTGGAATAGCAGAAATTCCAATTCCTTAGGCCGTGTTCACACATTTGGGTTTTAATAGCAATAAGTAAATAAAAAGTCAGGAAGGGATCTGAAAACAGGAGAGGTCGCAGTCTTTCCTCTATATGTATCGTCCATTTATGATTTTTTCCTTTGTATTTAATTATTGCAATTAAAACATCGGGAAACATATGATTAATGGACGATAGATATAGAGGAAGAACTGAGACTTCTCTTGTTTGCAGATCCCTTCTTTGTGTTTACTAATTGCAATAAAAAACCTGAACGTGTGAACACGGCCTTAAACACCAAAGACATTAGAAAGCCGACACCAATCTCTCCCGACCCCCAACCATACACACAGGTTTGTGTCTATATACACATTACTCACCAGAGAATGCCCAATGTACAGTATCTACCGAAACATAACACCTAATAATACCTCTATACACAAAGCTTACCATAGAGATACTAAACAGAGCATGCCTCCATATAGTGCCCAGTTATAGTTCTCCTCCATACAGTGCCCAGTTATAGTGTTCCTCCATACAGTGCCCAGTTATAGTGCTCCTCCTCCATACAGTGCCCAGTTATAGTGCTCCTCCATAGAGTGCCCAGTCATAGTTTTCCTCCATACAGTGCCCAGTTATAGTCCTCCTCCATACAGTGCCCAGTTATAGTCCTCCTCCATACAGTGCCCAGTCATAGTTCTCCTCCATACAGTGCCCAGTCATAGTTCTCCTCCATACAGTGCCCAGTCATAGTTCTCCTCCATACAGTGCCCAGTCATAGTTCTCCTCCATACAGTGCCCAGTCGTAGTTCTCCTCCATATAGTGCCCAGTTATAGTGCTCCTCCTCCATACAGTGCCCAGTCATAGTTCTCCTCCATACAGTGCCCAGTTATAGTTCTCCTCCATACAGTGCCCAGTTATAGTTCTCCTCCATACAGTGCCCAGTTATAGTTCTCTTCCATACAGTGCCCAGTCATAGTTCTCCTCCATACAGTGCCCAGTTATAGTTCTCTTCCACACAGAGCCCAGTCATAGTTCTCCTCCATACAGTGCCAGTTATAGTTCTCTTCCATACAGTGCCCAGTCATAGTTCTCCTCCATACAGTACCCAGTTATAGTGCTCCTCCATACAGTGCCCAGTTATAGTGCTCCTCCATACAGTACCTAGTTATAGTGCTCCTCCATACAGTGCCCAGTCATAGTTCTCCTCCATAAAGTGCCCAGTCATAGTTCTCCTCCATACAGTGTCCAGTCATAGTTCTCCTCCATACAGTGCCCAGTCATAGTTCTCCTCCATACAGTGCCCAGTTATAGTTCTCCTCCATACAGTGCCCAGTCATAGTTCTCCTCCATACAGTGTCCAGTCATAGTTCTCCTCCATAAAGTGCCCAGTCATAGATCTCCTCCATACAGTGTCCAGTCATAGTTCTCCTCCATACAGTGCCCAGTCATAGTTCTCCTCCATACAGTGCCCAGTTATAGTTCTCCTCCATACAGTGCCCAGTCATAGTTCTCCTCCATACAGTGCCCAGTCATAGTTCTCCTCCATACAGTGCCCAGTCATAGTTCTCCTCCATACAGTGTCCAGTCATAGTTCTCCTCCATACAGTGCCCAGTCATTGTTCTCCTCCATACAGTGCCCAGTCATAGTTCTCCTCCATACAGTGCCCAGTCATAGTTCTCCTCCATACAGTGCCCAGTCATAGTTCTCCTCCATACAGTGTCCAGTCATAGTTCTCCTCCATACAGTGCCCAGTCATAGTTCTCCTCCATACAGTGCCCAGTTATAGTTCTCCTCCATACAGTGCCCAGTTATAGTTCTCTTCCATACAGTGCCCAGTCATAGTTCTCCTCCATACAGTGCCCAGTTATAGTCCTCCTCCATACAGTGCCCAGTTATAGTTCTCCTCCATACAGTACCCAGTTATAGTGCTCCTCCATACAGTGCCCAGTCATAGTTTTCCTCCATACAGTGCCCAGTCATAGTTCTCCTCCATACAGTGCCCAGTCATAGTTTTCCTCCATACAGTGCCCAGTCATAGTTCTCCTCCATACAGTGCCCAGTTATAGTTCTCCTCCATACAGTGCCCAGTTATAGTTCTCTTCCATACAGTGCCCAGTCATAGTTCTCCTCCATACAGTGCCCAGTCATAGTTCTCCTCCATACAGTGCCCAGTTATAGTTCTCCTCCATACAGTGCCCAGTTATAGTTCTCCTCCATACAGTGCCCAGTTATAGTGCTCCTCCATACAGTGCCCAGTTATAGTTCTCCTCCATACAGTGCCCAGTTATAGTTCTTCTCCATATAGTACGCAGTTATAGTGCTCCTCCATACAGTGCCCAGTTATAGTGCTCCTCCATACAGTGCCCAGTTATAGTTCTCTTCCATACAGTGCCCAGTCATAGTTCTCCTCCATACAGTGCCCAGTTATAGTGCTCCTCCATACAGTGTCCAGTCATAGTTCTCCTCCATACAGTGCCCAGTTATAGTTCTCCTCCATACAGTGCCCAGTTATAGTTCTCTTCCATACAGTGCCCAGTCATAGTTCTCCTCCATACAGTGCCCAGTTATAGTGCTCCTCCATACAGTACCCAGTTATAGTTCTCCTCCATACAGTGCCCAGTTATAGTTCTTCTCCATATAGTACGCAGTTATAGTGCTCCTCCATACAGTGCCCAGTTATAGTGCTCCTCCTCCATACAGTGCCCAGTCATAGTGCTCCTCCTCCATACAGTGCCCAGTCATAGTGCTCCTCCTCCATACAGTGCCCAGTCATAGTGCTCCTCCTCCAAACAGTGCCCATTTATAGTGCTCCTCCTCCATACAGTGCCCATTTATAGTGCTCCTCCTCCATACAGTGCCCAGTTATAGTGCTCCTCCTCCATAGAGTGCCCAGTTATAGTGCTCCTCCTCCATACAGTGCCCATTTATAGTGCTCCTCCTCCATACAGTGCCCAGTTATAGTGCTCCTCCTCCATACAGTGCCCAGTCATAGTTCTCCTCCATACAGTGCCCAGTCATAGTGCTCCTCCTCCATACAGTGCCCAGTTATAGTGCTCCTCCTCCATACAGTGCCCAGGTATAGTGCTCCTCCTCCATTCAGTGCCCAGTTATAGTGCTCCTCCTCCATACAGTGCCCAGTTATCCTGCGTTGTTCATGATGATCACTTCTCTTTGGTGTTGGAGCAATTTGTCACTGGCCAATGGAGAGGTAAGTGTGCTGAACTACAGTGCCGTGTTGCCCATAGTTGTACATATTTCCTTTAGGCTAGGTTACCACTTTTTTTTTTCTTTTCTTCAAAAATGTCAATAAAAACGCCCATTCTGCCACATGGCATTTTTTTGGTGGAAAAACACTGTTGCCAGAATTTAGCTGCAAGTCAATGGGAAACTGCAAAATGCCAGATCCACTTGGCGCTTTTCAGTTTGGTGTTTTTCAGCTATTTTTGGCTTCTTGGCAGTTTTTCTAAAATGACCTCTTGTTGAGACTTTGGCGTTTTTTCGGGAAAATCTTGGCATTTTTCTCCCATAGAAGTCTATGGAAGTGAATAAATGTAAAGGAAAATGCCAGGTGAGTTTTAACTCTTTGAAGATGGTTTTTATTCGTTTTTGGACTTTAGCGATCCAAAAAAGGGATGGAGATACCTCTTTAATGAAAATTTTGTAGGATACCATTTAAAAAAAAAAAAGATACAGTAGTGATTGAAAAAACTGTATTTAACGAAACTTTTTTTTTTTTTTAACAAAATGTTTATACATTTTTAAGGGTACGTTCACACATACAGGATCCTGCGCGGGTTTGATGCGCAGGATTTGTTACTGCCGATTAGAAGCTGCGCTCAGTCATTTAGTTTTCATTGAAATCTGCAACAGAAAATCCTGCACATTTTTTTTTATTGTCGGCTACATTTTAAGTTCCCTGCTGCCCACATAAATTGGTCCCTGTTTAAAAATTAATTAATTTCATTATAAAAAATAAACATTTTGTTAAATATTTTTTTTTCCATCCCTACTTTTTTTGGGGTAGCCAACAAATTTTGAAAAAAACGCCAAAGAGGCCAAAATGCAATTTCTACTCAAAAGCAAAAATGCCAGAAAAAAATGCAAAAACACAGGGAAAATCAGTTTGGCTCTTCCTTGGTGTAACCTGTAGTCGACTGATTTGGCAACTTCTTTACCCATGTGCTGCTTACCTGGCCAGTCTGATTTTCCTGACACCATATGCACATACTAAGTATAGGGATCAGCGCCCAGTTTGGGTTCGGCATTTTGGGAAGGATCATCCACGTAGATAGGGCCAGTGGCCAGTGCTTGACAGACAGTCAGCTGGAAGCCGTGTCCTGTTTACAGATCTCCCATCAACAGAACAGAAACACAATTTTGAAACAGGGCTCGGCTTCCGGCTGACTGTCAATCAAGCAGGGGCAGGGAGTGGAGGGGGAGCGAGGAGGCATTGCAGTCCTCAGCCTTTCAGGGTCCTGGGAAGGTCTATTTGGCTCTTGGTACCAGGGAATCGTTTTTTTTTCTCTATTTTATGGAAACAGAGAGATGAAAGGTGCCAGGTGTCTCCTTGCCCTAACAGCATCTTAAAGGGGTACTCCGCCCATAGACATCTTATTCTCTATCCAAGGGATAGGAGATAAGATATCTTATTGCGGGGGTCCCGCCCCTGGGACCCCCTGCGATCTCTGCTGCGGCACCGCAGCGGCTATTGATGCGGCAATGATGTCACAGCTACGCCCTCCTTAATGGTGTCACGCCCTCCCCCTCAATGCAAGTTTAAGGGAGAGGGTGTGAAGGCCCCCTCCCATAGACTTGCATTGAGGGGGCATGGACGTGATGTCACAAGCCTCTGGTGCTGCAGGGAGATGGCAGGGGTCCCAGGGGTGGGACCCCATGATTAGACATCTTATCCCTTATCCTTTGGATAGGGGATAAGATGTCTAAGGGTGGTGTACCCCTTTAAGGGTCTGATCCCACTTTACAGATCCATATGTTGCCCTTTTGGACCACCAGCTACCTGAGCTCAGGATGCAGCAATGATATGGATTGTGGCTTCTATGTTGAGCTTCTACATTTATTACAATTTTTCTTTCCAAGAATTTCCATACTTGGAGGATTTGCCTTTTTCTTTTATGGATCTTGAAGGTTTTGTAAAGTTGTGCGGGTTGTAAGTGTCGGGGTGTGATATCTACAGGGCGGATTTTATGGGTCTCTTAAAATAAGTGTTAGACCCACGATCGCTATAACATTGCTGCATTTTATTAGTAATATTTTGTTGCCAAGAGTATAGCATGTGGTAAGGTCAGACAGGGGAATGCCCGCTGGGGCAGTAAGACATATAGCACTCAGGCTGTGGGCGTCATAGTCAGGCTGCACACTTATATGGACCATATGAAGCCACAAGTGATCAATCCTATTCCCAATATAAGGTCTGGCGGGGGCAGGGTATCATGCTTTATAATTACACCATCGGTTATGACTTATATGGGGTGGATCGGGGTTACTGATCAGTTGCTATGGGCAACTGGGCAACTTTTCCTCTGCACAGGTTTTGATAAATCTTCCCTCAAATATCTACATTAAGGGCAGATTCAGGGAAAGCTGAGTGATATTCACGAATCTCAGTCACCTAGAAACAGATGTAACTATGTCAGGAAACCATTACAGCACTAATCATTCTCGCAGCTGAGGGTTTGTTACAACTGTATCCAGTCTAGATAGTTTTTTTCTGAGCCAAACACAAGAACAAGACAAAGTTCTGTCCTACTCTGATAGTTTACTACAATGTATCAATAGAGGGAAAATGTATCACTATGAATTCCAGCTGTTTAGCTCAGATAGATACAATTGTATCCACTTCTCACATAAGAGCAGGTTTAGAAAGATTGTGAATGTTGGTAAATAATTCCTGATACTGACAGCAAGCAGAGGTGTGGACAGTGATCAGACTTTGCTGACATGGGGAACAGAAAACGTGACATAGATAGAAAGATAGATAGATAGATAGATAGATAGATAGTTAGATACAGACAAAGAATAAGTCAGCCAACACTTCTGTTGCTAGATAGATAGATAGCTATGAGATAGAGAGATATATAGATAGATATGGGATAGATAGATAGATATGAGATAGATATGGGATAGATAGATATGAGATAGATAGATAGATAGATAGAGAGATAGATATAAGACAGATAGATATGAGACAGACAGATATATAGATATGAGACAGACAGATAGATATGAGACAGATAGATAGATATGAGATAGATAGCTATGAGATAGATATGGGATAGATAGATATGGGATAGATAGATAGATATGAGATAGATAGATAGATAGAGAGATAGATATGAGACAGATAGATATGAAACAGACAGATAGATAGATATGAGACATACAGATAGATAGATATGAGACAGAGAGATAGATATGAGACATACAGATAGATATGAGACAGATAGATATGAGATAGATTGATAGATAGATAGATAAAGCAAATACGATGCAGCACTCCACAAATAGCAAAGAAGGTGGTTTTATTCCATCATGTGCATAGACAACGTTTCACCAGTCTCACACTGGCTTTTTCAAGTGTGAGACTGGTGAAACGTTGTCTATGCACATGATGGAATAAAACCACCTTCTTTGCCATTTGTGGAGTGCTGCATCGTATTTGCTTTATCTGGATTAAGGAACCGGAGGACCCAGGTTCCAGATATGCGGGCACCCCGAATCTCTTTTTTACTCTGGATTTTGGTTGTGCCGTTTTTATTTGCATTAGATAGATAGATATGAGATAGATAGATAGATAGATACATATAGTGTAGTGTTGCTCGCGAATATTCGCAATGCAAATTTTATTCGCGAATATAGCATATATATTCATAGCACTATATATTCTTAATCACGAATATTAGTTTTTTTTTTTTTTTTCACAGTACACATCACAGTGATCATCCCTCTTTGCTTCCAGCTTGTGTGGTGAAAAGAAGGCTCTAATGCTACTGTGTGAGACTGGCGTGCAAATTTTCCCATAAGCAACTTTTCACTTATGTTCATTTTTGTATATGCTAATTTTCGCATATGCGAATTTTTGCATATGAGAAAATAAAACGCGAATATTACGAATATGCAAATTTAGCGAATATATGATCAATATTCGTCCATATATTTGCGAAATATCGCAAATTCGAATATGGCCTATGCAGCTCAACACTAATATAGTGTAACAGCTGAGGTAGTAGATCCACTGACCTGTGAGGAAGATGGCCTGGGCCGCACTAGGGAGCAGAGTCTAAGGTGCCACTGGTTTTCACCAGAGCCCGCCGCAAAGCAAGATGGACTTGCGCGGCAGGTGGCACCCAGGTCACTACCCCTGATACGACTCGTCCCCACAGACAGCCGAGATGTAACAAGGCACAGGAAGGATGAGGCACAGATGTAGTCAGTAGTCAGGACTGGCAGGAGGTCAGGGCAGGCAGCAATGAAACAAGGTCAGTTAACATAGCAGGAGGTCAGTAGGCAGGCAGCAGAGGAGCAAGGTCAGTAAACGTAGCAAGGGATCAGCTACACGGAAAGGCAGGACATAATATAACTGCTTTCTCTTGGCAACTAGGGCACAAAGATCTGTCAGGGAACAGGAGAAAATGCCGTAACTAAATAGGGTACATGCACCAATTATTGGAGCACAGGCCCTTTAAATTTAGAAAAGCCGACGCGTGCACCCTAGGAGGCGGGGACACGCGCACCGGCAGAAATGTGCAAGAGAAGAGGGAAAGAGTGGGGCTTGCAAGTGAGCGCGCCCCGCAACATGAGGAGAAGGTCCATTGAGACCAGAAGAAGACGGGAAGTGGCAGTCCGGGGTTTGTAGAGGGCAGAGCCCTAACAATGAAATAGATAGATAGATATGAGATAGATAGAAAGATATGAGATAGACATGAGATAGATAGATACTTGAGGAAGAGTCAGTGGCATTCCAATAAGTGAAACAAAATGGTCTTTTATTCACTCCCAAGTGAAGCTACGTTTCGGCAACCTCACGCTGCCATTGTCAAGCATTATTGGACATTGTCAGCCTGTACACCTCCATCCCTCATGATGGGGGTGTGCAGGCTGTCAGGTCCATGATTGCATCTGATTTCTCATTGGAAAAGTCTGAACTTTTTGATGTTTAACAATACGTATTACATGCAATTAACAGGAACAGCCATGGGCACAAACGTGGCACCGACCTAAACCAACATGGAAGAGAATGCCATCTATACCTCCCACCACTTTGGCCACGTGCTACAGTGGTGGAGGTTTATAGATGACATTTTCCTGATTTGAACAGGAACAGAAAGAGTCCTACATGATTTTCACAATTTCCTTAATTCTACAGTTGATGGTATTAAATTCACACTTACCTTTTCTACATCTTCTGTCCAATTTTTAGATACCACCGTGAAAATAGTAGAACATCGTTTAGAAACCAGCCTTTTTATAAAACCGACTGATAGCAATACCACATTGAGATTTGACAGTAGCCGCCCACGCAGTATGATCAAGTACCTTACGTGTAGTCAGATGATTAGGGACAGACGTATCATCAGTTCTGAACAAGAGGTGGAACCGCAACTTGATTACATTTTTTTTATCTCAGGTATACCCCCAAAAATTTGTGGACAACAGTAAACAAAGGGTAGCGAGACTTGACCGATGTACCTTGTTTGGACTTATACTACTCATACCAAACCACGTATGGCCTTTGTTACTGAAACATCACAACAAATTACCACCATTGTGAGAAAATACTGGCACATCTTGAAAGAAGGCCATGCAACCCCTCTTCTGATGTCTTGTAGATGTCAGACTAATTTACGTGATGAATTGGTATAAATTGACATCTCTATTTCTAAACCATCCCAAATATTTATCTCAACAAGAATTAAAGGGATTCTCCACTGGTAAACATTATTTTTTTTTAATCAACTGTAGCCTGAAAGTGAAACATATTTGTAAATTACTTCCATTAAACAATCTTAATCCTTCCAGTACTTATTAGCTACTCTTTGCTCCACAGGAAGTTCTTTTATTTTTGAATTTCCTTTTTGTTTGAACACAGTGCTCACTGCTGACACCTCTGTCCATGTCAGGAACTGTCCAGAGTAGGTGAAAATCCCCCTAGCAAACCTATCCTACTCTGGACAGTTCCTAAAACGGATAGAGGTGTCAGCAGAGAGCACTGTGGTCAGACAGAAAGGAAATTCAAAAAGAAAAGCACTTCCTGTGGAGCATATAGTAGCTGATAATTACTGGAAGGATTAAAAATTTTTAATAGAAGTAATTTACAAATATGTTTCACTTTCTGGCACCAGTTGATTAAAAATTTTTTTTTTCCAGTGGAGAATCCCTTTAATGGGTCTTTTCCAAGCAGGAGTTGCATAAACTGCAAAAACATGTCTAAGGGCAACATCTCTACCCTGTCATAGCCCCACACCCTCATGATGTCATGACCCCACCCCCTCAATGCAAGTCTATGGGAGGGGGCGTGGCAACCGCCACGCCCCCTCCCATAGACTTGCATTGAGGGGGCGGGACGTGACATCATGAGGGGCGGGGCTATGACATCACAAGCCCCCTCCACCAGCTCCAGCGTTCGAAACAATTTGTTCCAAACGCTGAGCAGTGGAGTACCCCTTTAACATGCAATTCAGACCATGTTGTTTATGCATTATGGTGCCCATGTAGACTCCTGCACATTGGGGAAAACCCCTGGGATGCTAAACCTAGAATTAACCAGCATAGGTATACAATACGCAAACAACGCACTGACCTCCCAGTACCGAAACACTTTTTGGAAGCCAACCACACTGTAGTGGATACAGTATATGAACAGTTTGAAACCTTTTGGTTTATATGTTGACTTTAATATCTCTCATAGCATAGGCAATGCTCGGTATCATGTTTCTGTGTAGGCTGATACTTAACTTTTTTTATTCTGTTTTATTGTAGAGCGGGTGGAAGTGGACAAGCAAAATATATATGTCAGTGCGTTATGCTGTCTCAGTATTTAATATTGTTTGTATGTTCTGTGCACCTTTTCTCATCTTTTATATACTCCATCAGCTTATTATACTTTAGGAGCACTACCCCATGTGGCCACTGTGAGCCCCGATTACACGCTGACCTAATGTGGGGAAACTGTGGTCTACCTAATGTGGGGGAACTATGCTGTCTACCTAATGTGAGGGAACTATGCTGTCTACCTAATGTGAGGGAACTATGATGTCTACCTAATGTGGGTGAACACTGCTGTCTACCTAATGTGAGGGAACACTGCTGTCTACCTAATGTGGAGGAACACTGCTGTGTACCTAATGTGGGGGAACACTGCTGTCTACCTAATGTGGGGGGACACTGCTTTCTACCTAATGTGGGGGAACACTGCTGTCTAACTAATGTGGGGGAACACTGCTGTCTACCTAATGTAGGGGGACACTGATGTCTACCTAATGTTGGGGAACACTGCTGTGTAACTAATGTGGGCAAACTATGCTGTCTACCTAAAGCAGGGGAACACTGCTGTCTACCTAATGTGGAGGAATGCTGCTGTCTACCTAAAGTGGGGGAATACTGCTGTCTGCCTACCTAATGTGGGTGAACACTGCTGTCTACCTAATGTGTGGGAACACTGCTGTCTACCTAATGTGGGCAAACTATGCTGTCTACCTAATGTGAGGGAACACTGCTGTCTACCTAATGTGGGGGAACACTGCTGTCTACCTAATGTGGGGGAACACTGCTGTCTACCTAATGTGGGGGAATACTGCTGTCTACCTAATGTGGAGGAACACTGCTGTCTATCTAATGTGGGGGGACACAGCTGTCTACCTAATGTGGGGAAACTATGCTGTCTACCTAATGTGAGGGAACACTGCTGTCTACTTAATGTGGGGGAACACTGCTGTCTAACTAATGTGGGGGACTGCTGCTGTCTACCTAATGTGAGGGAAGTATGCTGTCTACCTAATGTGAGGGAAGTATGCTGTCTACCTAAAGTGGGGGAACACTGCTGTCTACCTAATGTGGGGAAACTATGCTGTCTACCTAATGTGGGGGAACACTGCTGTCTACCTAATGTGGGGGGACACAGCTGTCTACCTAATGTGGGGAAACTATGCTGTCTACCTAATGTGAGGGAACACTGCTGTCTACTTAATGTGGGGGAACACTGCTGTCTAACTAATGTGGGGGACTGCTGCTGTCTACCTAATGTGAGGGAAGTATGCTGTCTACCTAAAGTGGGGAAACACTGCTGTCTACCTAATGTGGGGAAACTATGCTGTCTACCTAATGTGGGGGAACACTGCTGTCTACCTAATGTGGGGGAACACTGCTGTCTACCTAATGTGAGGGAACTATGCTGTCTACCTAATGTGAGGGAACTATGAAAAAAATTGCTTGCCCAGGGTCCAATCAAAATTAATGATGGTCCTGTATCTTATCTATCTATATCCTTTATATCTCATATCTATCTATCTATCTATCTATCTATCTATCTATCTATCTATCTATCTATATCCTATCTATCTCATATCTATCTATCCAGGGTCCTATTAAGCGTCTGTAATATTAAGGCCATGTAAATTACCTGAACATCTGGGTCCATGTGCAGCCGCTCACCCTGTGGCCCTGTCCTCCTCTCGGCTGTGAAGCGTCGTCTATGTGCAGGTTTCTTGCTGTTTAATAATACAGAGAGGACGATGTTATCACAGAATACGGGACCAGGAGACCAAGCCATGAAGACGGATCAGCTTACAGTCTCGTATCCACTTTCTGCCCTGTATGAGAGAAGGACACGTTAGGAAATGTAAAATATATAATGTAATTTACTTGTAGTATAAACAAAGAATTATATATCTCCTGTATATAGTGATATGGACCATTCTGGTATAACCTGGTATATACTGTATATAATTATATATGTACAGCTGGTATAAGTTATATATCTCCTGTATATAGTGATATGGACCATGCTGGTATAACCTGGGTATATACTGTATATAATTATATATGTACAGCTGGTATAAGTTATATATCTCCTGTATATAGTGATATGGACCATGCTGGTATAACCTGGGTATATACTGTATATAATTATATATGTACAGCTGGTATAAGTTATATATCTCCTGTATATAGTGATATGGACCATGCTGGTATAACCTGGTATAAACTGTATATAATATATATGTACAGCTGGTATAAGTTATATATCTCCTGTATATAGTGATATGGACCATGCTGGTATAACCTGGTATATGCTGTATATAATATATATGTACAGCTGGTATAAGTTATATATTTCCTGTATATAGTGATATGGACCATGCTGGTATAACCTGGGTATATACTGTATATAATTATATATGTACAGCTGGTATAAGTTATATATCTCCTGTATATAGTGATATGGACCATGCTGGTATAACCTGGTATATACTGTATATAATATATATGTACAGCTGGTATAAGTTATATATCTCCTTTATATAGTGATATGGACCACGCTGGTATAACCTGGTATATACTGTATATAATATATATGTACAGCTGGTATAAGTTATATATCTCCTGTATATAGGGATATGGAACATTCTGGTATAACCTGGTATATACTGTATATAATTATATATGTACAGCTGGTATAAGTTATATATCTCCTGTATATAGTGATATGGACCATGCTGGTATAGCCTGGTATATACTGTATATAATATATATGTACAGCTGGTATAAGTTATATATCTCCTGTATATAGTGATATGGACCATGCTGGTATAGCCTGGTATATACTGTATATAATATATATGTACAGCTGGTATAAGTTATATATCTCCTGTATATAGTGATATGGACCATGCTGGTATAACCTGGTATATACTGTATATAATTATATATGTATAGCTGGTATAAGTTATATATCTCCTGTATATAGTGATATGGACTATGCTGGTATAACCGGGTATATACTGTATATAATATATATGTACAGCTGGTATAAGTTATATATCTCCTGTATATAGTGATATGGACCATGCTGGTATAACCTGGTATATACTGTATATAATATATATGTACAGCTGGTGTAAGTTATATATCTCTTGTATATAGTGATATTGACCATGCTGGTATATACTGTATAAATATATATATGTACAGCTGGTATAAGTTATATATCACATCCTGTTCTCTATTACACGTTTCACCATTAATAAGCAGAAATCATAATATTTGCGCAGTAGAAGTGATTTTCCTCGCGGTCTAATTATCTTTCCCTATTAAGTAGACGCCATTATTTCTAGGAGAAATACTTAAGTATGCAAACAGTAATTAAGTTGGTAATGAACTTGGGACCCTGGTGCCTCCCCCTTCCCACAGCTCATTTGCATGTTAATTATCATTGTCGACCGGGGAAACGGCTCCTAAACAGCTTAATTAGCAACTTAATCATTTTTTACTAGTAAATGCGTCATAATTTGTTACATGAGTCAGATTTGGATCCATTAAGCCATTACAGCGTTCTTCAGGACTGCGCTGCTCGGGGCGCCTTACTTCAGAGAGCTGGGGCTGCGTTACTGTGTACGGGCAACAACCTCCGGCCTCGTCTGGAGGAGACGTACACGTGTCAGAGAATGTGTTCTAATAGGAGAACAATTGCGTAATATCATTAATTAGTGCAAAAAGAAATTAAAAAGAAAAACATTTTATTATTGACCCCAGTAAAACTGCTATTACTGCACACACACAATAATTAAAAAAAAAAAAGAATTTTTTTTATTATTCTCTCTTTTTTGTTGTTGAGAAAACAGAATTTTTTTTAATTTGGAATTTCCTTTAAAAAAATATGTATAAAAAAAGTAGCCATTTGTCATGCAAACTATCATATACAAATAATATAAATACAATATAAATACATAAAATAAAATATAAGTAATAGTATGCTTGAAGAAGTAGAAAATTGGATCTGTAGTAATACCAACCAATACTACGCAAGAAAAAGAAAGAGAAAATGAAGGGACATCATCTGTTCACAATGGACTTCGATATGTACAGGTGGTTCAGTAGTTCGATAAAACAGCCAACACTTATATTGAAGGAGGTAAGACGGGTAAGACGTAACAGCAAGGGTGGGCAGGAGGGGAGGCAGGGGGTGCGGGTAGGACTGCGTGGTTTCGTGCCGGGCTGGCACGAAACCGCGCAGTCCTACCCGCACCCCCTGCCTCCCCTCCTGCCCCCCCCTTGCTGTTACGTCTTACCCGTCTTACCTCCTGGATTAAAGGAATTTGATTCTTGCATGAAATGGTGAGTTGCCGAGTCTCCTTTGCTTTTCCATAACAATTGCTTGTATCTTTACACTCGTGGCACCACCTGATTCTGCACCTGTGACGGCCGGTAGCGACGGCTGTATTCTTCCACTTAGTGCTTGTTCACACACAGTAGTGCCAGACGCTGCATCTCATACAACAATACCTATATTGAAGGATGACCCCTATTATAAGATTTCTGTGACACACTGTACAATCACTACATGTTTCTTCCCCTTCGGTAATATCTTGGATTCATCAGGGGACAACACAGGAGAGTATAAACAACCTATTCTTGCAAATATAGCATTTATAACATCACAAACAGTGTCATGCAAGGTTTGTCACAAAAAGATTAAACTACTCACTCAGGTCCCCAGGGATAGTATGGCTGGGAAGTGTAATACATCATTTGTCCTGTGGGGGCCACAGGGGATTAAATCTCTTGCTGCTAGGTAATCTCAGTGCCCTATTCCATGGGATTACACACACCCTTAAAAAACTCCGATCTTGTAGAACTGCACTTGTTTAGTGAACCTAGTACACAGCTCACCTGGGCGGCACAAACAGAGGGGAACCTTCTGTTAACAGTATATACAGGAGCAGGGACTCCTATCAAAATCTTTCCCAGCATTACAGTGGACGTCTAACCACAGCAACCACAATCGGGCATAAGTCAAATCCTCTCTGTTCAACCACCTAGTTAGCACAAAATGTCTGAAAGCATTATATACAGGAGCAGGGACCCCTATCGAACTCACTCCCAGCATTACAACTGACATCCACCTGTAGCAACCAGGATCAGCATCAGGGGACAACTATCAACGTCTGCGCTAGCCGAAAAGTTTTTGCACAAATGTGAATTTGATTCATTGAATTTTTTTATTTTTCTGTTATAAATTAAAGTTTTTATTATGATTTTGATTCTTCCTTTCTCTTAATTCACAAGTACATATGGCGCACGATTCACCTTCTATCCGTGGACTCTGCCACCATCACATTTTTTATTTATTTTTTGCCTTTGATATTAACAACCTCCTAATGTTCTCCTAATGAAGGCCGGGAGTTCCCCAAATCCTGGAAGAGACGCCGGATGTATAATTTGATTCTCCGCTAATAGCGCTAAAAGGAGAGCGGCGGAGGTGACAAAATCCCATTTGTCTATAGGATCTTAAGACGCGATGATGGAGGAGAAGGCTGATGCTGGTGTCTGATGTGAAGCTCATTCCATCCCAATCTCTGCCAAAACCACAAAGTTCATTTCACTTAATCTTTAAGACGGAGTTAATAACACAGTCTACAGTACATGAGTCCTGTGAGGCCCGGGGCCAATCTGTGCGAGCAAATAATCCATAAATCCAGATAGACACGGAGTTACTGGAAACCATAAAGCACCGAGCCCAACAATTGTCTGGAGATTCCGAATGCGGAGAAGTTTTATAGAGTGCAGAACTTTCCTCGCAGTCTGTAGACTTTTGTTTCCTATAGTAATATGGCTTTCAGCAATAATTGGGTGTAGAATTCATATACGTAGTAACACAATGTATTTTTACATGCTGCTTTTTTTTTGTTTTTTTTTTTGTTCTGACTTTGCTTTTTAATTTTGTTCTTTTTAACTCTTTTCCAGCATTACAGCTGACATCCACCAACAGCAACCAGGACAGGACATAAATCAGATCCTCCCTGTTCAAGACCTGCTCTCTTAGATGCCTCGAGCAGCAACGACTGCACCATCTAGGGGGAATAAATGGGGGGGGGGGGGGGGGACATCAACAGTACATACAGGAGCAGGGACTCCTATCACAATCTTTACCTGCATTACAGCTGGCATCCACCCACTGAAAACAGGATAGGACATAAGTCAGATCTTTGCTGTTTAACCACCAAGATGCCACGAGCAGCAATGACTGCAGCATTTAGGGGTTAGATAAGGGAAATGTCTGTCAACATTACATTCAAGAGCAGGGACTCCTATCAAAATCTTCACCAGAATTATAGCTGAAATTCACCTGCAGTAACCAGGACAGGACATAAGTCAGATCCTCGTTGTTCAACCTCCTACATGCTACAAGCAGTAACATCTGCAGCATCTAGGGGGTTAGATAGAGGAGAACGTCTGTCAATATTACATGCAGGAGCAGGGAGGGACTCCTATCAAACTAATTTCCAGAATTACAGCTGGCATCCACCCGCAGAAAACAGGATAGGACATAAGTCAGATCTTTGCTGTTTAACCACCAAGATGCCACGAGCAGCAATGACTGCAGCATCTAGGGGTTAGATAGAGGAGAACTTCTGTCAATATTACATGCAGGAGCAGGGACTCCTATCAAATTAATATCCAGAATTACAGCTGGTATCCACCTGCAGAAACCAGGATAGGACATAAGTCAGAATCTTGCTGTTCACCTACCTAGATGCCACGAGTAGCAACAACTGCAGCATTTATGGGGCTAGATAGAAAGGAACATCTGTCAATCATCCCCCTTCCCCTCCCGATGTGATCATGGGGTGCCAGTCAGTTAAGATGGAAGTCACGGTTCTAGAAAAGACCCTTAGACCCACCATCTTTCTACTTGTACTACACTACAAGGTAGGGAGTCCAAGGATTGCTGTCACAGCACTGCATTGGATTGCACAAAAGTGTATTTAGGTTTTTTGGGTGACTAAAATAAGTGAGAAACACTAATATAAAAAATAGAGAGGATTGAATCTCCCAAACTTACTTTTTCCGATTTGGATTCAACAGTACATAAAGGAACCCCTTTTAAAATTGGACGTGGTCAACACCATACATAGAAAAAATTAGGTCTCCCAAAGTATTAATACAAAAAGCAAAATATACCGGGAACCTTTCATAAAGCTTCACTTTTAAACAGTCCTTTTGACCACCAGGGCTCGTGACTTCTTAGCCCCACCCCCTCATGATGTCCCGCCCTGCCCCCTCATGGCATCATGCCCCGCCCCCTCAATGCAAGTCTATGGGAGGGGGCATGACGCCCCCTCCCATAGACTTGCATTGAGGGGGCGGGGCATGACATCATGAGGGGGCAGGGCTATTATGTCACGAGCTCCCGGCTCCAGCGTTCGGAACAGTTTGTTCCAAACGCTGAGCAGCGGAGTAACCCTTTAACATCCACTACCGCATGTGGTACCCAACAGCAATTGTGTAAAAATATCCCAAAACACTTTATGGTCTATTATATTTATCTTCGTTGCATGATTCACTTCCAATGCGTATTCGACATCCAATGCATAATTCTCATTCAGTCCAGCAAATGATCACCAACTGCAGTTGTACAAACAAGTAGAGCACTCTATAGTCTAGTCAGAATGTGTTTCTGCACTATTACATGGACCATTTAAAGGGGTACTCCGGTGGAAAACATTTTTTTTTTTTTAAATCAACTGGTGCCAGAAAGTTAAACAGATTTGTAAATTACTGTAATTTTTAGCAGCTGTGTGCTACAGAGGAAATTCTTTTCTTTTTGAATTTCTTTTTTTGTCTTGTCCACAGTGCTCTCTGCTGACACCTCTGTCCGTGTCAGGAACTGTCCAGAGCAGGAGAAAATCCTCATAGCAAACCTATGCTACTCTGGACAGTTCCTGACACAGACAGAGGTGTCAGCAGAGAGCACAAGACAAAAAAGAAATTCAAAAATCAAAGAATTTCCTCTGTAGCATACAGCTGCTAAAAAGTACTGGAAGGATAAAGATTTTTTAATAGAAGGAATTAAAAAAAAAAAGTTTTCCACCGGAGTACCCCTTTAACTAGACACCTCACTGCCCAGTTAACATTCGCTGGGCAGTAAGGTATAAAGGGGGAATTTATTGATGTCTGCGCTAGTCGAAAGGTTTTTGCGCAAACCTTCATTTTGCTATTTTTTCCCCCTCACCACAGTATATGATTCAACACACAGGGACCCTGCACCTGTATGTACTGACCAATGCAAATTGGGAAAAAGAAGTTTTGGGAGTCCCTGCTGTTCAAATTCACTTGAAAGGAATCCCCCAAGAAATTGGGTTCAGAAAAACTCAATTTTGGGGGGAGAAATTCAGGGTGAATTTGATTTATTTAAACCAATTTACTAATTTTTTATAATAATAAAATACCCCTTTGCATCATCAGTTTATCATAGTTTAGACTGTTTTTGGAAATCTCCTTAAAAAAAACAAAAGGCCAAACTATTTAACTTATCACGCTATTTAAATGGGCGCTGTCAGAATTAAAAACTTTTTGTATGTTTTACATCTTGGCAAAGCATTTACCTTTCTGTCCGGCTGCAGCATCATCTTTGTCCCAGCTGAAACACAGGCAGAGACAAAGTCCAGTAAGTAAAGGTGGGACAAACACTCCTCTGTGCTCACTCCTGTCCTATCAGACTGCAGCATGAAAAGGGGGTTACAGAGCAGCCTGCAGTGATTGGATGAAGAGATCCAGCTCAGCAGACTCAGGGAGGAAGTGAATGCATGGTGAATGTGGGTGGGCTCAGCACTTGCCTCAGACACGCCCCTTCCTGGGCAGTGGATGTCAGAATGAGTGAGCAGCAGAACAGAGAGATTTGTGTGCCAAGTACAGAAACCAAACACATAAAAAAAGACATGTAAAGCAACTGCATGACCAAGTGAGTAACATATAGAAGCATTATTTTTTTTCTATGATACGACAGGTCACCACCCATTTTTTTTTTTTAAAAGACGGAAAAATGTAAACATTATGAGCATCAGAATACGGTGATGCAAAGCAATAATAATAATAATTAATAATGATGAAAATCATAGTAAAAATAATAAATAATAGTAATAATAAATATATAATAATAATATAATAATGAAAATCATAGTAAAAAATTATAAATAATAGTGATAATAAATACATAATAATAATAATAATAATAATAATGAAAATCATAGTAAAAAGTCATAAATAATAGTAATAATAAATATATAATAATAAATAATAATGAAAATCATATTCAAAATAATAAATAATAGTAATAATAAATATATAATAATAATAATAAATAATGATGAAAATCATATTAAAAATTCTAAATAATAGTAATAATAAATATATAATAATATAATAATGAAAATCATTGTAAAAAATAATAAATAATAGTGATAATAAATACATAATAATAATAATAATAATGGTGATGATGATGATGAAAATCAAAGTAAAAAGTAATAAATATTAGTAATAATATATAATAATAATAATGAAAATCATAGTAAAAAATTATAAATAATAGTAATAATAAATAATGAAAATCATATTAAAAATAATAAATAATAGTAATAACAATAGTAATAAAAATAAATAATAAAAATCATAGAAAAAATTATAAATAATAGTAATAATAATTATAATTTAGTACATTTAGTAAAATAATAAATAATAGTAATAATAATAGCAGTTACAATATTAATAATAATAATAATAATGATGATGTTTAATTTTATTTCAAAATGGTAAAACCTTTATGCAGTAAATGTGATAGCGCTGTAATCGTACGGACCCACAGAATGACGTGAAAGGCTCGTGACTACTTAGCGTGCCTCCAGCTGTTGCAAAACAACAAATACCAGCATGCCCGGACAGCCTTTGGCTGTCTGGGCATGCTGGGAATTGTAGTTTTGCAACAGCTGGAAACACACTGACTGCGACACATTGCACTGAGGTCAGAGGAGACCATAAAACACCTGTGCCACAGGAGAAGACATTATTATGATTATGGGTTCCTGGCAGCAGGCTTGGTACCTGGCAGCCTCCGGCTGTTACATATACGGGACGGGTTCCCTTTAAGAAGCTTACTGTATGAACACATGTGATGGAATGAATCAGAATAACTTCATGTTACAGTCATGTTCCCGGTCACACCTTGGCACGCGCAGCGCTCTTTACGCAGTGTACACGATATTATGGGAAAACGTGATTCATTGAATTCACTAGCGGCCTAATGGTGAATCACCGGACTCTTTTTACTGGTAACATACATCATCCTGGCCCCAGACTCCGTCCAGAACAATGTGAGACCAGAAGAGCCTCAGTTCACTGACTCAACATTATAATAGGTTGTACTTGTGTGATCCCTGAATTCTTCTCCTTGCACTACCCCCATGGACCAGCAGAGGACACTACAGCACTGCGTATTTACAGAACATTTGTTCCTGTAACAATGGGGTCATTTATATATTTACACTTTGCTTCTGGACTCCCCAGATGTATATACAATGTTACGTTTTGTCAGGTTGTTCACACACCCGTCTGTCCCCGTTCGTTTTTTTTTTCCCCCGTTTCGGTTCCGTTCTTGCAGGCTGTAAACGGATTAAAAATGGTTTTAAAAAAATCCCATTTCTGTCAATAAGATTTTTTTTTTACAATCCGTTTACATACGTTTGTACCAGTCTGCACTCATTTCCGTTTTTTGACGGCAGAAAAAACGGCACATGCAGTATTTTTTCTTGTGTAAAAAAAAAAAAACACAAGAAAAAACGGATACAGTAAATTTAACATTGAAGTCTACGGAAAACAGATGAGCCTTTAATGTCATCCGTTTTCATCCGTTTTTTTCAATCCTATTTTGATCTGTTTTTACTTCTGGCAATGCTCAGAACAACAATAAAAAATAAATCCAAACGGGATAAAATCCGTTATTGTCCGTTTTTTGTAAAAAGTCCGCTTTTATATTTGACGGGAGAAGAACGGGAAGGGTCTAGACGACCGTGTGAACACAGACTTACAACAAATAACTGGCACTTTGGTCAGTTGTTAGTTTGTAGCCCTGTATTGTAGCTTCTACAAGTAGTGGGCTCTACAGTAATGGGGGTTTTCTTTACAAACGAGACACAAAATTAAATATTTCAGAAAGATGAGATGAGTCTTGAAAGGCAAAAGGGAGCTGGTTCTGAAGAGGTTAAAATTAGTAGTAATACTACTGCTACTACGACTGCTACTTCTACTACTGCTACTGCTTCTACTAATAATAATAATAATATGAAGAAGAACTATGAATAAATAATATACAAAATAAAGACTAATAAAAATAATAATAATATATTGTTGTTATTATAATTATTATTGTTATTATTAGAAGGAAAAGAGAGAGAGATTAGATCGATAGCTAGATATTAGATAAATATGAGATAGATAGATATGAGATAGTTAGATATGAGATAGATAGATACATAGATATGAGATAGATAGATAGATATGAGATAGATAGATAGATATGAGATAGATATGAGATAGATAGATATGAGATAGATATGAGATAGATAGATATGAGATAGATAGATAGATATGAGATAGATATGAGATAGATATGAGAAAGATAGATATGAGATAGATATGAGATAGATATGAGATAGATAGATATGAGATAGATAGATAGATAGATATGAGATAGATAGATAGATAGATATAAGATAGATAGATAGATAGATAGATAGATAGATATGAGATAGGTAGATATGAGATAGATAGATATGAGATAGATAGATAGATAGATAGATAGATAATGAGATAAATAGATAGATAGATAGATAGATATGAGATAGATAGATATGAGATAGATAGATATGAGATAGATAGATATGAGATAGATAGATATGAGATAGATAGATATGAGATAGATAGATATATATGAGATAGATAGATAGATATGAGATAGATATGATATAGATAGATAGATAGATAGATAGATAGATATGAGATAGATATGAGATAGATATGAGATAGATAGGTAGATAGATAGATATGAGATAGAAAGAGAGATAGATAGATTTGAGGTTGGTAGATCTCTATGGGATGGATGAGGTTGGTAGGTCTCTATGTGATGGTTGAGGTTGGTAGATCTCTATGTGATGGTTGAGGTTGGTAGATCTCTATGGGATGGTTGAGGTTGGTAGATCTCTATGGGATGGTTGAGGTTGGTAGATCTCTATGGGATGGTTAAGGTTGGTAGATCTCTATGGAATGGTTGAGGTTGGTAGATCTCTCTGGGATGGTTGAGGTTGGTAGATCTCCATGGGATGGTTGAGGTTGGTAGATCTCTATAGGATGGTTGAGGTTGGTAGATCTCTATAGGATGGTTGAGGTTGGTAGATCTCTATGGGATGGTTGAGGTTGGTAGATCTCTATGGGATGGTTGAGGTTGGTAGATCTCTATGGGATGGTTGAGGTTGGTAGCTCTCAATGGGATGGTTAAGGTTGGTAATCCTCTATGGGATGGTTGAGGTTGGTAAATCTCTTTGGGATGTTTGAGGTTGGTAGATTTCTATGGGATGGTTGAGGTTGGTAATCCTCTATGGGATGGTTGAGGTTGGTAGATCTCTGTGGGGTGGTTGAGGTTGGTAGTTTTCTATGGTATGGTTAAAGGGGTACTCCCATGGAATTTTTTAAATAAACCAGTGCCAGAAAGTTAAAACAGATTTTTATTTTATTCTATTAAAAAATCTTAATCCTTCCTGTACTTATTAGTTGCTTAATACTACAGTGGAAATTCTTTTCCGTTTGAAACACAGAGGTGTCTGCTGAATCACGAGCACAGTGCTCTATGCTGACCTCTGCTGTCCATTTTAGGAACTGTCCCGGGCAGGAGAAAATCCCCATAGCAAACATATGCTGCTCTGGACAGTTCCTAAAATGGACAGCAGAGGTCAAAAGAGAGCACTGTGACATCAGAGAAATCTAAAAAGTAAAGCATTTCCTCTGTAGTATTTAGCCCCTAAAAAGTACTGGAAGGATTAAGATTTTTTAATAGAAGTAATTTACAAATCTGTTTAACTTTCTTGCACCAGTTGATTAAAAAGTTTTCCACGGGAGTACCCCTTTAACCCCTTAACGACGCAGGACGTATATTTACGTCCTGTGCCGGCTCCCGCGATATGAAGCGGGATCGCGCCGCGATCCTGCATCATATCGCGTCGGTCCCGGCGCTCATCAACGGCCGGGACCCGCGGCTAATACCACACATCGCCGATCGCGGCGATGTGCGGTATTAACCCTTTAGAAGCGGCAGTCAAAGCTGACCGCCGCTTCTAAAGTGAAACTGAAAGTGACCCGGCTGCTCAGTCGGGCTGTTCGGGACCGCCGCGGTGAAATCGCGGCGTCCCGAACAGCTGATCGGACACCGGGAGGGCCCTTACCTGCCTCCTCGGTGTCTGATCGACGAATGACTGCTCCGTGCCTGAGATCCAGGCAGGAGCAGTCAAGCGCCGATAATGCTGATCACAGGCGTGTTAATACACGCCAGTGATCAGCATAGGAGATCAGTGTGTGCAGTGTTATAGGTCCCTATGGGATAACAATGATCAGTGTGTGCAGTGTTATAGGTCCCTATGGGACCTATAACACTGCAAAAAAAAAAGTTAAAAAAAAGTGTTAATAAAGGTCATTTAACCCCTTCCCTAATAAAAGTTTGAATCACCCCCCTTTTCCCATAAAAAAAAAATAAAACAGTGTAAAAAAAAAAATATAAACATATGCGGTATCGCCGCTTGCGTAAATGTCCGAACTATAAAAATATATCATTAATTAAACCGCACGGTCAATGGCGTACGCGCAAAAAAAAATTCCAAAGTCCAAAAAAGTGTATTTTGGTCACTTTTTATACCATTAAAAAAATGAATAAAAAGTGATCAAAAAGTCCGATCAAAACAAAAATCATACCGATAAAAACTTCAGATCACGGCGCAAAAAATGAGTCTCTTCATACCGCCTTTTACGTGGAAAAATAAAAAAGTTATAGGGGTCAGAAGATGACATTTTTAAACGTATAAATTTTCCTGCATGTAGTTATGATTTTTTCCAGAAGTGCGACAAAATCAAACCTATATAAGTAGGGGATCATTTTAACCGTATGGACCTACAGAATAATGATAAGGTGTATTTTTTACCGAAATATGCACTGCGTAGAAACGGAAGCCCCCAAAAGTTACAAAATGGCGTTTTTTTTTCGATTTTGTCGCACAATGATTTTTTTTTCTGTTTCGCCGTGCATTGTTGGGTAAAATGACTAATGTCACTGCAAAGTAGAATTGGCGACGCAAAAAATAAGCCATAATATGGATTTTTAGGTGGAAAATTGAAAGGGTTATGCTTTTTAAAAGGTAAGGAGGAAAAAACGAAAGTGCAAAAACGGAAAAACCCTGAGTCCTTAAGGGGTTAAGATTGGTAATCCTCTATGGGAGTGTTGAGGTTGGTAGATCTCTATGGGATGGTTGAGGTTGTTAGATCTCTATGGGAGTGTTGAGGTTGGTAGATCTCTATGGCATGGTTGAGGTTGGTAGATCTCTATGGAATGGTTGAGATTGGTAGATCTCTATGGGATGGTTGAGGTTGGTAAATCTCTATGGCATGGTTGAGGTTGGTAGATCTCTATGGGATGGTTGAGGTTGGTAGTTTTCTATGGTATGGTTAAAGGGGTACTCCCATGGAAAACTTTTTTTTTAAATAAACCGGTGCCAGAAAGTTAAATAGATTTGTAAATTACTTCTATTAAAAAATCTTAATCCTTCCTGTACTTATTAGTTGCTTAATACTACAGTGGAAATTCTTTTCCGTTTGAAACACAGAGCTGTCTGCTGAATCATGAGCACAGTGCTCTCTGCTGACCTCTGCTGTACATTTTAGGAACTGTCCAGGGCAGGAGAAAATTCCCATAGCAAACATATGCTGCTCTGGACAGTTCCTAAAATGGACAGCAGAGGTCAGCAGAGAGCACTGTGACATCAGAGAAATCTAAAAAGTAAAGCATTTCCTCTGTAGTATAAAAAGTACTGGAAGGATTACAATTTTTTAATAGAAGTAATTTACAAATCTGTTTAACTTTCTGGCACCAGTTGATTAAAAAAAAAAAGTTTTCCACAGGAGTACCCCTTTAAGATTGGTAATCCTCTATGGTATGGTTGAGGTTGGTAGATCTCTATGGTATGGTTGAGGTTGGTAGATCTCTATGGGATGGTTGAGGTTGGTAGATCTCTATGGGATGGTTGAGGTTGGTAGATCTCTATGGTATGGTTAAGGTTGGCAGATATCTATGGGATGATTGAGGTTGATAGATCTCTATGGGATGGTTGAGGTTGGTAGATCTCTATGGGATGGTTGAGGTTGGTAGATCTCTATGGGATGGTTGAGGTTGGTAGATCTCTATGGGATGGTTGAGGTTGGTAGATCTCTATGGGATGGTTGAGGTTGCTAGATCTCTATGGGATGGTTGAGGTTGGTAGATCTCTATGGGATGGTTGAGGTTGGTAGATCTCTATGGGATGGTTGAGGTTGCTAGATCTCTATGGGATGGTTGAGGTTGGTAGATCTCTATGGGATGGTTGAGGTTGCTAGATCTCTATGGGATGGTTGAGGTTGCTAGATCTCTATGGGATGGTTGAGGTTGGTAGATCTCTATGGGATGGTTGAGGCTGGTAGATCTCTATGGGATGGTTGAGGTTGCTATCCCTTTTTTTTCCGCATACGGGGCTTTATGAGGGCTAATTTTTGTGCCATGATCTGTATTCATGGCTTTGTAGGGGAGGGGCTTTTTCACATTTATTTAAAAAAAAGTGTTATATATATTTTTTTTCCACTATTTTTTTAGTCTCCATAGGAATCTTTAGATTGCAGACATGTTGCTATAGAACAGCTTTGATCAATGTCATCGGCACTCCATTAGTACAGGCTGCCTGCATTGACGGAGTGCTGATCAGATGGGAAGGATGCAGGTATGGACCCTCCACCCATCCTCTAATCAGGACCCCGCAATTTTGCCAGTGCCGATCAGCTTCACTGAGCGACCAGCAGTTATTTTTGGCACTTTTAGATGCCGTTATCAACTTTGATTGCTACATCTGAAGCGTTAATGCCGGACATCACCCTGATAGCAGCCAGGGCCGACAAGGGCCATCAAGAGTGCGCCATAGGCAGCTGCCTATTTTGCTTATAAGCAGAGCCAGCCCTGGCCAGGTACCAAGCTTGCTGCCTGTGTAACAGGTGTTTTCTGGTCTCCTCTGACCTCAGTGCATTGTTTCGCAGCCAGTGTGCTTCCAGCTTTCCCAAAAATCTACAGCCCCCAGCATGCCCGGACAGCCGAAGGCTGTCCGGGCATGCTGGGAGTTGTAGTTTTTGCACCAGCTGGAGACACTCTGTTTGGAAAAGAATTTGGTGGAGCTGCAATACCACACTTGGCCATTGGAAAGGGTGGCGCTGTTTCTTATAAAAAATAAAATAAAAAGTGCAAACCCAGAAGAAGTTTAGAACCTAGCCGAGGTGACATGGGCAGAAGATATATTCAAGGCCAGTGGGCAATATTTTTTTTTTTACCTTGCAACAAATCTGCGGCGCCACTTTTCCCCCCGCTGCCTAATCTTGACTCTTTCAGCCGAGAGAAATCACGAGCCATTCAGCTATTCATTACACCTGCTGATCATTACTTTCCAGGGACAACCTTTTCCTCGCACACGGCGTTTTTTTTTTTTTCCCTTTAATTTCCTTGCCCACATACTTCTTTATCACTCTCAGCCATGAAAAGTAAATTAAGAAGAAATGGCTTTTCTTTCAATTAAACCGGCAATGGCCCTGAGTGACTGCGTATAATTCTATTTAATGAAAAAAAATGAAAATCATTATTGCGCTGATTTCGCCGGCCTCTCTGTCACGCAAACAGCGGGTTCCGTTAATGTGAACCTTGGATTTACTTAATTAGAAAATATTTAGTTCTGGAGCAGAAAAAAGGGGAAAAGTATATTAAAAAATTTTTAAAAAAAAAAAATAAAAAAAAAAATATATATATATATATAAAAAAAACTTTGGAACTCAGCTGATACATTTAATGAGGTCTAATATAAACTACAGGCATCCTATGATCACAACATTTTCGGAATGAATTCGGAAGGGGATGTGGGGGGGGGGGGGGATTCTATACACCTTTTAACATCTGCTGCCCGGCAAGAGTCATTACTGTAATGGTTAATGAATATATAGATCATTAGCAGCGTGACACGCCGGGGCGATGGGCCGCTCGCTACCTGACATATTTCAGAAAGGTAATGAGTGCGCAACAGAACGGGATCCGCAGGTGGCATTTCGCAAGTCGCTAAATGTAGCTTTAGTTAGTCCCGTAAGTATGTAAAAATGTTGTGTGTGAAAAGTTGGATGAAATAGTAAAGCAGTGATGATTTTTTTTTTTTATTTAAGTTATTTAAGGTATTTTATTTTTATATATTTTTTTGCAGTTCAATTGTTAACTTTACTGTGTTGACTGGAACATGGCCAACGGAGTCATCTCATTTTCATTAGAGGATGGGGTCAGCAGAGTTATCTCATTGTCATTAGAGGACGGGGTCAGCAGGGTCATCTCATTATCATTAGAGGGAGGGGTTAGAAGAGTCGTCTCATTATCACCAGAGGGAGGGGTCAGAAGAGTCATCTCCTTATCATTAGAGGGAGGGGTCAGCAGAGTCATCTAATTGTCGTTAAAGGGCAAGGTCAGCAGAGTCATCTCATTATCATTAGAGGGAGGGGTCAGCAAAGTCATCTCATTATCATTGGAGGGTGGAGTCAGCAGAGTCCTCTCATTATCATTAGGGGGTGGGGTCAGCAGAGTAATCTCATTATCATTAGAGGGCGGGGTCAGCAGAGTCATCTCATTATCATTAGAGGGCGGGAGCAGAGTCATCTCATTATCATTAATGGGAGGGGTCAGCAGAGTAATCTAATTGTCATTAGAGGGCAGGGTCAGCAGAGTCATCTCATTATCATTAGAGGGGGGGGGTCAGCAGAGTCATCTCATTATAAATAGATGTGGACATAGTGACATATGATGACTCTGTTACATTACTGGAGGCCTAGGTAAGACAAAAAAAAAGCAATACTTTTCCCCCTACTAGTAGCTTATACACAGTACTCACCCCCAATAGTGCCTGTACACAGTAGTTACAAACAATAGTACCTCTACACAGTAGTTGCCCCCTAGTAGTACATCCCCAAGTAGTTACCCCAAATAGTACTTCTACACAGTAGTTGCATCCTAGTAGTACCTCTACTCAGTAGTTACCCCTAATAGTGCCCTGACACTGTGGGACATACACAGTGGAGGCAGCGGTCATGATGATGTCATCACACTGCCTGAGGGAGACATCCTAAGATGCTACTTTTTCCTTCAAGGGAGAGGAAGGAATATGGGGAAAATATTCCTAAATTCCTGTGGAGGCTACAGGACATATGGGTTATTTGGGTGGTCATGGGCCTAGGTTGCCCCAAAACTATCCAAATTATTATCTGCCACTGTCCACGTCTTGTTTCACCTACATTATAAGCTGTAACTATTTTCCACCCGTTACTGTACACAATACAGCTCTGCTTTTATAGACTGGATTTTATATACATTGTGTGATCAACTTGTCTAACGATCTTCTATTATTTTATCTCATCCTGTGGGTCACAGGGTGGAGTAAGGTTCTATTCACACCAGTGGAATTCTGCCTCAAATTAAAGGGGTACTCCGGTGGAAAACATTTTTATTTATATGTCAACTGGCTCCAGAAAGTTAAACAGATTTGTCAATTACTTCTATTAAAAAAAATCTTAATCCTTTTTATAATTATCAGCTGCTGAAGTTGAGTTGTTCTTTTTTATTTAGCAACAGTGCTCTCTGCTGACATCTCTGCTTGTCTCGGGAACTGCACAGAGTAGAAGAGGTTTATTATGGGGATTTGCTTCTAAACTGGACAGTTCCAGAGACATGTGTCATCAGAGAGCACTTAGACATAAAAGAACAACTCAACTTCAGCAGCTCATAAGTACTGAAAGGATTAAGATTTTTTTTATAGAAGTAATTTACAAATCTGTTTAACTTTCTGGAGCCAGTTGATATATATAAAAAAAAACTTTTTTTTTTTTTTCCTGGATAACCCCTTTAAACAGATTTGTAAATTACTTCTATTAAAACATATCTTAATCCTTCCAGTACTTATCAGCTGCTGTATAGTACAGAGGAAGTTTTTTTCTTTTTGAATTTCTTTTCTGTCTGACCACAGTGCTCTCTGCTGACACCTCTGTCCGTGTCAGGAACTGTTCTGAGTAGGAGAGGTTTGCTATGGGAAATTGTTCCTGGTCTGGACAGTTCCAGACATGGACAGAGGTGTCAGCAGAGAGCACTGTGGTCAGACAGAAAGGGAATTCAAAAAGAAGTATAATTCCTCTGTATTATACAGCACCTGATAAGTACTGGAAGGATTAAGATTTTTTTAATAGAAGTCATATACAAATCTGTATCCCTTTCTGGCACAAGTTGACTTGACTTTAAAAAAAATGTTTTCCAGCAGAGTACCCCTTTAAAGGGGTACTCCCGTGGAAACCTTTTTTTTTTTTTTAAATCAACTGGTGCCAGAAAGTTAAACAGATTTGTAAATGACTTCTATTCAAAAATCTTAATCCTTCCAGTACTTTTTAGGGGCTGTATACTAAAGAGAAATACAAAAAAGAAATGCATTTCCTGTGGTGTCCTGACCACAGTGCCCTATGCTGACCTCTGCTGTCCATTTTAGGAACTGTCCAGAGCAGCATATGTTTGCTATGGGGATTTTCTCCTGTTCTGGACAATTCCTAAAATGGACAGCAGAGGTCAGCAGAGAGCACTGTGGTCAGGACATCACAGGAAATGCATTTCTTTTTTGTATTTCTCTTTAGTATACAGCCCCTAAAAAGTACTGGAAGGATTAAGATTTTTTTAAATAGAAGTGATTTACAAATCTGTTTAACTTTCTGGCACCAGTTGATTTAAAAAAATATGTTTTCCACGGGAGTAGCCCTTTAAAGCCAATAGACTTCTATGGGATTCCGCACTCCCATTCACACTTCTGAATTTCCGCTTGCGGAATTCCGCTAGCGGAATTCCGCAAGCGGAAATTCAGAAGTGTGAATGGAAGTGCGGAACCCCATAGAAGTCTATGGGCTTGAATTTCAGGTGCAATTCCGCAAGCGAAAATTCTGCAGTGTGAATGGACCCTTAATCTTTATGAAATATATTGTACGTTTTTTTTTTATTTAATTTTGATACAAAAATAATTTCGTTTTTTCGCCAGCAGGTAATAGAGTATTCTGTAAACTTCACTCATATGTTAGATGTTAAACTTAAATAAGAATAACACTAGAATCTATTTATTTAGATTAGGAGTAACTCCTCGGCGCGGGATCATGGCCCAAATGAGACCGTAACCTGCCAAGTCATTTCCAATGATTTTTAGCTCCTAACCGCAGCATATCCTCAATGTAGCTCGCTTCCGTTTTATACATTATTTTTTCAATATAACTTTTGTTAGTTACATAACTCATTTGCCCAACATACCTGTGTAGTGTCATAAAATGTCCAAGCCTATATGACTTTACGTTATATATTTTATCAATATTTTGTATGTGTTTCATGTGAAGTTTTTAGGGGTAAATTAAAGGGGTACTCCGGTGGAAAACATTTTTTTTTTTAAATCAAGTGGCGCCAGAAAGTTAAACAGATTTGTAAATGACTTCTATTAAAAAATATTTACCCTTCCAGTACTTGTTACCAGCTGTATGCTACAGAGGAAATTCTCTTCTATTTTAATTTCTTTTTTGTCTTGTCCACAGTGCTCTCTGCTGACACCTGATGGCCGTATCAGGAACTGTCCATAGAAGGAGAAAGTCCCCATTGCAAACCTATGGTGCTCTTGACAGTTCCTGACATGGACAGAGGTGTCAGCAGAGAGCACTGTGGACAAGACAAAAAAGAAAAAAAAAAAAACTATTTACTCCGTAGCATACAGCTGCCAAAAAGTACTGGAAGGGTAAAGATTTTTAATAGAAGTAATTTACAAATCTGTTTAACTTTCTGACACCAGTTGATTTAAAAAAAAAAAATGTTTTCCACCAGAGTACCCCTTTAATGGGGAAAAAAAAAATAAAAACAATAAAAAGTATAGTTCTTTTAAATTTGCTAATTTTATTCAAACTTCATAGAGGTGTAGGGTCCCAATAACATGGAAAACAATTCCCTATTGGGGCCCATCCCTGCTTAAACCCAGCAAAATTGCTATGACCGTGGGCAAACCATGCTTAAAGGGGTATCCCACCCCTAGACATCTTATCCCTAATCAAAAGGATAGGGCATAAGATGTCTGATCGCGAGGGTCCCTCAGCTGGGACCCCGCGATCTCTGTGCAGCACTCAGCGTTTGTTTAGAACGGTGGGTGCGGGCAGCGGGGGTTGGGACATCTTGCCACACCCCCACAATGCAAGTCTATGGGAGGGGGCCCCACACCACCTCCCCCAGACTTGCATTGAGGGGGCGTGGCATGACTTCACAACCCCCCGCCGCCCGCTCAAAGCGTTCAGAGCAAAATGTTCCAAATGCTAGGCCAGCAGTGTACCCCTTTAAATCCATTCTACAAGGTAATATAACCAACCTTCAGAGGAGGGGAAGTAGCTGGAGAAAGCCAGAGGCAGAAAGATTAGAGAAGGCCTGTAGGAAAGTATACTAAGTATTAGATCTCACTCCAGTGCTTGATTCACACCTTAGACTGCTCACTACTGATCTATAATATCCTCCACGTTGCTGTTGCTTCTGAGGAAGTGCTGTAGAGATATCGGTGAGCAGGACCCCCTCTTCTGTGTGTGCAATGTATGGAGACATCATAGCACCCAGTCTACGCGCACGAGCTCCGGGACAACTCAAGAATAGAGACTTAGCCTGCAGAGCAGCAATCTGGTGGAAAATTATAAATACAAGTTAAAATTGTATAATGCTACATACAAATGACTTAAAATAGTTCTATTCCTCACGTTCACACACATCAGCTTATCCTGAAAAGTCACCTGTAAAGCCCAGGACCACTCATTGTACATTCACGGCATGTGGACGGTCACAATTTATATTAAATACAAAATTCAAGCATTAAAAAATATATATAAAGAAAGAAAAAATAGAAACGCTTTTTATGTTATTACAAAATGTTGATGCTTTTGTTACCACAAGAAGGACAATAAATTGAATTGTAAAAGTGTATGTTATTAAAGGGAATCATTTATTTCCCCATAGGTTGTGGCTATATTTGAGAAATAAATGGGAGTTAATGATCTCGATAGTCTATAGAGATTGATTACGGATCCGCCGCAGACAATAGGTAGTCGTATGAGATCTGTATACAGAGTCTTATCTGTTTACAATGTCACTATCCTGCTTTATCTATGTTGTATTCAGAACAATAGCAATGTCATCATAAACCTCTCACGTTCCAATGTCAATGAGATGGCTCTGCTAATTCTGACCCAGTCTACACATCAAAGCTACAGGATGAGCTTTAGAAAATAGGAATTGTCCCACTGTGTTTCAATATCTTGTGGCAAAACTGGTTAAGTATGCATACATACTTGGTGTCACATGCTGCTGCACTGTTTATACCTGTTGGTGATATCCCAGTGCACTTTGGTTTTGGGCCTTCCTGTCTGGAGTCCAGCATACTGTCACTGCCTTCATGCTGGGACCTCTGGAACAGTTTTTTTTTACACAATAGCTGTCAGGATTCGGCCGGCTGGAGGTGGATCCTCTGTGTCAGAGAGGGATTGGCGTGGATCGTGCCGGCGGACCGGTTCTAAGTTGCTACTGGTATTCACCAGAGCCCGCCGCAAAGCGGGATGGTCTTGCAGCGGCGGTTGCAACCAGGTCGTATCCACCGCCAACGGCTCAACCTCTCTGACTGCTGAGATAGGCGAGGTACAAGGGATTAGGCAAGAGCAAGGTCGGACGTAGCAGAAGGTCAGGGCAGGCAGCAAAGATCGTAGTCAGGGGCAACGGCAAGAGGTCGGGAACACAGAAATGGCAAACACAGAAATAGCTTTCTCAAGGCACAATGGCAACAAGATCCAACCAGGAAGTGCAGGGGAAGTGAGGTTATATGGACAGGGAGCAGGTGGAAGCTAATCAGACTGATTGGGCCAGGCATCAATCATTGGTGCACTGGCCCTTTAAATCTTAGAGAGCCGCGCGCGCCAGGACAGCACAAACGGGGAACGAGTCTGGTAAGCGGGCCGGGATGCGAATCGCGAGCGGGCGCTTCCCGCACCGCGGATCGCATCACGGCTAGGGACATTATCGCAGCGCTCCCGGTCAGCGGGTCTGACCGGGGCGCTGCGAACAGGAGAATGCTGCGAGCGCTCCGGGGAGGAGCGGGAACCCGGAGCGCTCGGCGTAACAATAGCATTACCTCTTTAGCCAATTTCCGGTCACCCCACGCAAATTTCGGACCCTTCTGCCATCATTTAGTGCCTAAGTAATAAGGCCCCATCGATGCTGTTTACCTGCCTTCTTTTCTGCCCATGTCTTACCATCTGTTGTCTGCCCTGTACTCTAAATCAATCTCAAAATACTCCACCTGCTCTGACCACTCTTGGCTGAAATTATAACTATCACATGTAATATCGAAATTCCAGACAAGACATATAAATGGGGATGAGCGAATAGATTCTGACAAATCTGAATTTGTTACGAATTTCAGGAAAAATTTGTTTAGAAATTATTACGAATATTGCCGCGATTCGATCGTGAGAATTGCTTCATCAAACTTGATTTAGTGCGGTCCAGGCTCCAGGGGCCGGCCATCTAAAATTGCGGATCCACATGTGAGGACATTGGGCAAGGAATCCTGGGAAGGCGGGAACAAGGGTTGGTGGGATGACCCTGAATCACATGCAGCATGCAGCCCATCAGCAACCAGCCACCCCTGTGATGTCACAGCCATATATAATTGGCAGCCATCTTGCGGCCACCCACATTAGCGTTTTGTTGCAGAGAAAGAGACAGAGAGCAGTGTGTTGTACAGAAAAGCTTTTTTACAGCAGTGATTCACCTCAAGCCCAAATCCAGCCTAGAAGCACTGAAAGGGAAGGGAGAGAGATTGAGAGAGAAAGTGCAATTGCCGGTATTCTACAGCAGTGATTCACCTCAAGCCCAAAACCAGCCTAGAAGCACTGATAGGGAAGGGAGTGAGATTGAGAGAGAACATTTTGGGTGTAGTACACAGCGACTGTGTGCTGCAGCACTGGTGTGTACAACAACTGAAAAACTAATATTAGCCAGCCAGTTAGGGTGAGCACGGCACTAAAAGCGTATAGTCTTCTATGAAGTGTAACCTGTGCGTACATCTAAGTGGTGTACCATTTTGTTCCTGTTAAAGTCTTAAAGGAGATATCCAGTGCTCAAAAACTTATCCCCTATCCTAAGGATAGGGGGGAGAAGTTTCAGATCACGGGGGGTCTGATCGCTGGGTCCCCCTGTGATCTCCAGTATGGGGCCATGGCAGCCAGCGGGAAGGGGTGTGTTGACCACCCCACGAAGCGGCGGCTGACACGCCCCCTCAATGCAACTCTATGGCAGAGCCAGAGCGATGCTTCATGTGGTGGTCGACACCCGCTATCTGGCCAGCGAGCCGGGGCCCCCGTTCAGGAGATCAAGGGGGGCCCCAGCGGTCGGACCCCCAGTGATCTGAAACTTATCTTAGTTTTATCTTAGTTTTTCAGCACTGGACTACCCATTTAAGGGCCTAGATACTGTGAAAGGCCAGCCAAAAGTACACACCTGCTGGTGTTGTAGACAAATACTGTTTTAAGCATAGTGGAGCGCATTGTACTCCCCTCATAAGTGCATTCCACATACGTACATCTAAGTGGTGTACCATTTTGCTCCTGTTAAAGTCTTAAGGGCCGAGATATTGTGTAAGACCAGCCAAAAGTACACACCTGCTGGTGTTGTAGACAAATACTGTTTTAAGCATAGTGGAGCGCATTGTACTCCCCTCATAAGTGCATACCACATACGTACATCTAAGTGGTCTACCATTTTGTTCCTGTTAAAGTCTTAAGGGCCTAGTGTGTAAGGCCAGCCAAAAGTACACAACTGCTGGTGTTGTAGATAAAAACTGTTTTAAGCATTGTGGAGTGCATTGTACTCCCACCATAAGTGCATACCACATACATACATGTAGTGGTGTACCAATTTGTTCCTGTTAAAGTCTTAAAGGCTTAGATACTGTGAAAATCCAGCCAAAAGTATACACCTGCTGGTGTTGTAGACAAATACTGTTTTAAGCGCAGTGGAGCGTATTGTACTCCCCTCATATACGCACTAAGTATGTCAGGCAGAGAAGTGCCAGGACATGCACAGAGCAGTGGCAGAGGCATAAATTCATCAGGCAGAGGTCGCAGCAGACTTGGGGCGAGTGGCAGCAGAAGTCACAGTGAGAGGCCTGAGCTCCCGGTATTAGCTAGCGGTCGTGTCTCGACCAGCAACCCATCTGCCGTCATCAATTGGTTAACATGATCATCCACTTCATCACAAGTGACATCTGATACCCTCAGTCAACAGTCGGTGGGTTCTTCAAACACAACCTTCAGTTGGCATTGCCCTGGAGCAGTCCCTGCCCTCCCATTGCCTCTGTCCTATGCTGTTCCCTCCCCCACAGAAGTATCTTATGCTGTGGGTTCAGCGCCATTATTTAGTGAGGACAATCTAATAGAGGACAGTCAGCTGTTACTGCCCAGCCAAGAAGTGGAGGAGACATCCGCTGCTTCCTCTGCTAGGCGGGCAAGTAGTGATGAGGAGAGTGACGTGGGAGGTGGTGTTAAGAGCGTTCAGGCTCCTGAAGCAGACACTGTTGAGAAACCTGAGGAGGACATCAGTGACGTGCAGACACAACTCGATGATGATGAAGCTGATTGCACTTGGGAGCCGGGTGCAGAAGAGGCTTCATCATCATCAGGAGAAGAGTGTTGCAGGTTGCCCGTGAGGCAGCAGCTGAGCCCGCAAGGTGGTAGCATTGTTGGCAGTCAGCATGGTGACAGAAATGGAAGCCTGCGTTCCCAGAAGGTAGTGGAAAAGGGGTTTCTGGAGATGGCGACAGTAGCAGTCAATCAGTGCAGACTGTTGGTGTGAAAATTAGCTACTTGGCTGTGTGGCAGTTTTTAATCAAGCATCCAGAGGAGGTTAACATGGCCACATGCCAGATAAGTCGGAAGAAGGTGAAGCGTGGCCAGGGTCCCAATTTTAGCACCATGGCCCTGTGTCAACATATGCAGCATCACCATAAAGCAGCCTGGGAGAACCTTTGCTCAGATGTGGTGATCCAGCCTGCTGCATCACCTAGTGGCACGCCGCTCCTTTTTTCAGCCAGCCAATGCTCCACCACCTCAGCCGAAGGGAGTCATTTCGCCAGCAATCCATAGGTGCAGAAGCTGAATGTGCTCCTGTCCAAGTTGCTGGTGGTGCAGTCCCTCCCTTTATAAGTGGTGGACTCTGCACCTTTCAGAGAACCAATGGCTTGTGCCGAGCCGAGGTGGAGAGTCCCAAGCCGTCATTTCTTTGCGAAGAAGGCAGTACCAGCCCTGCACAATTTTGTGGAACAGAAGGTGGGCCAGTCTTTGAGCCTGTCGGTGTGTACCAAAGTGAATGGCAGTGCTGACTTGTGGAGCTGTAACTACGGTCAGGGACAATACATGTCCTTTATGGCTCACTGAGTGAATGTGGTTCCTGCAAAGGCATAACACCTACTTGGACAGGTCACGCCGCTTCCGCCTCCACTCTCTCAGGCCGTTGGTCCTGTGATCGTGTGCGACTCTGCCTCCTGCACGGACAAGTCTCAGTGCCGCTCCAGCATACCATGTGTGCAGGGCACGGCGGTGTCACGCTGTTCTTCACATGGTTTGCCTTGGCGAACGGAGTCATGGCTTACTCAATGAAAACTGGAAATGGGAACCATGGTGACCAACAATGGGAAGAACATCTTGAATGCACTGTGACAAGGAAGCCTTAGACATGCGCCCTGCATGGAACTTGTGTTCAATCTGATTGTCAAGCAGTTCCTGAAGTCTTCCCCCCATCTGCAAGACATCCAAACAATGGGAAGGAAACTTTGCATGCACTTCAGCCACTCGTACACGGCAAAGTACACCCTCCTTGAGCTGCAGCGTCAGAACGGTATCCCCCAACATAGTCTGATTTGCGATGTTTCCACACGTTGGAATTCTACCCTCCATATGTTGGCCGACTATACAAACAGAGAAAAGCCATCACCGATTTCTTGATGATCCAAGCGTATAGGGGGACTCTCCTGTGTAACTTCAATGTCAACCAGTGGCAGCTCATACGTGACACCTGCCGTTTGCTCAGGCCCTTTGAGGAAGCCACATTATTTGCCAGTTACTAGGATTACAGGATGAAAAACGTTATGAGCTAGAGGGTTATGAGGAAGGCGATACACACTGTGGCAGTATACAGTGGAGATGGAGGCAGGGAGTCCTTCCGAGTCACTTGCACAAATGGCACGATGCATGCTCACTTGCTTGCGTAGTGACCCCTGAATTGTCACTATTCGGTAGCGGGATGATTTCTGGCTCTCGACCTTATTGGACCCTCTCTACTGGCACAAAATGGGGGCCTTTTTTACACCCACTGAGAGGGAGGACAAACTGACCTACTACAGAGACATCCTATGTAGTCAGTTGGCCGATGCCTATCTGCACATTCGTCCATCCTCTCGCAGGTCTGGCTCGGGGGGCCATGGCTGCTGGGGAGGGGAGGGGTGGCAGGAGCAGTACCAGCTCCATCAGCAGCAGCCTGAGTCTACAGTCACTGATGAGTAGCTTTCTTCACCCGCATAGTTGTTACGCCTAGCGCTCCGGGTCCCCGCTCCTCCCCGGAGCGCTCACGGCGTCTTTCTCCCTGCAGCTCCCCGGTCAGTCCCGCTGACCGGGAGCGCTGCACTGTCATGGCCGTTGGGGACGCGATTCGCACAGCGGGACGCGCCCGCTCGCGAATCGCGTCCCAGGTCACTTACCCGTTCCCGTCCCCTGGTGTCATGTGCTGGCGCGCGCGGCTCCGCTCTCTAGGGCGCGCGCGCGCCAGCTCCCTGAGACTTAAAGGGCCAGTGCACCAATGATTGGTGCCTGGCCCAATTAGCTTAATTGGCTTCCACCTGGTCCCTGACTATATCTAACCTCCTCCCATGCACTTCCTTGCCGGATCTTGTTGCCCTTGTGCCTAGTGAAAGCGTATTGTGTGTCTAAAGCCTGTGTACCAGAACTTCTGCTATCCACCCTGACTACGAACCTTGCCGCCTGCCCCCGACCTTCTGCTACGTCCGACCTTGCTTCTGTCTACTCCCTTGTACCTCGCCTATCATCAGCAGTCAGAGAGGTGACCCGTTGCTAGTGGATACGACCTGGTCACTACCGCCGCAGCAAGACCATCCCGCTTTGCGGCGGGCTCTGGTGAAAACCAGTAGTGTCTTAGAACCGGTCCACTAGCGCGGTCCTCGCCAATCCCTCTCTGGCACAGAGGATCCACTACCTGCCAGCCGGCATCGTGACAATAGTGAAGCAACTCATCAGCAGCAGGAAGACCTGGAGCAGGACCTGAACCAGCAGGTGGTGGCATACTTTGACATACCAACACACCTTGAAAATCCACTGGACTTCTGGGCAGCCAAACTTGATTTGTGGCCGCAACTAGTAGAGTTTGCCCTGGAAAACCTGTTCTGCCCGGCCAGTAGTGTGCCATCAGAGCGGGTGTTTAGTGTGGCGGGGGCCATAGTAACCCCAAGGAGAACTCTTCTGTCCGCCTAAAATGTGGAGAGACTGACCTTTGTGAAGATGAATCAGGCATGGATCAGCCAGGATTTACACTCACCAATGCCTGATGCATCAGAGTAGATTGACCATGGTGCCACACCAACACTTCACAAACATGGATAGTGCTAAACATATTTAAGGTGCTGCTCCCCAGTTACAGACATTCCTCCGCATCAGACCACAAGTAAGTATTAAGGATATGTTTAACACCTGCGCTCTGGCCGGACATGGCGTCCGTGAGCGCTCTCTAATTATGTCCACGCTGCTGGCAGGGCTTGGATTCGCATTGTGCGATGCACCCGCATGTGAATCCCAGCCCATCACTCACCTCCCTCATCTTCAAACTTTCCGTGTCCTCGCAGCACAGGTGTGCATGCCCCCACCTTCTAGGGCGCACGTGCTCCTGAGCTCTTTCACTTAAAGGACCAGTGCTCTATTAATCAAGTATCTACACCCGTACCCTGTCCTTAAATATCAGCTCGTGTTTCCCTGCCGGATCTTTGGCCTTTGCCAGATGTCTCAGATCTTCCCACCGTCGTGGCTCAACATTTGCAGCAGTTAGTCCGTCAGGTGCAACAACTGAATCAACTCACAGCCATGGTGCAACAGCTTCTTGCCGCTCAGCAGCAACAACAGCAGCAGCAGACACCTGTTCCTGAGCCTCCTGTGTCTGCAGCTTCTCCTAGACCAAGCTTTGTTTGTCCTTGCCTTCTAAGTATGACGGAGATCCCAAGCTGTGTAGAGACTTTGTGACACAGTGTTCTATCCACCTAGAATTCATGGCGGATCTGTTCCCGACGGAGCGGGCTAAAGTGGTGTTTGTGTTCAGTCTACTGTCTGGAAAAGCTTTGGCCTGGGCTACTCCTCTCTGGGATTGTAGAGATCCGGTCTCCTTGAACCTGTCAGCCTTCCTTGCAGAATTCAGCAATGCATTTGAAGAACCCGCCCGAGCCTCCTCTGCTGAGACGGTTCTACTGAACCTCTGCCAAGGGAACTCCTCCATTGGTGACTACGTGGTTCAGTTCCGCACTCTTGCCTCTGAACTTTCTTGGAACGAGGAGGCCTTGTGTGCTACCTTTAAAAAAGGACTTTCCTCTCGAATCAAGGATGCTCTCGCTGCACGAGATTCTCTGGCTAACCTAAGCGAGCTTATCCATTTAGCCACTCAAATTGATGTGAGTTTTGCCTGAACACAGCGTTTACCTTGTCTGGCCCCTGTGTTCCAACATCCACCCTTATTCTCTACTTTGCCTCTTGCCGAAGACGCTATGGAAGTGGACTGTTTTCACTTAATAAAGCAGGAAAAATCCTGTTGACGCAATGAGAATTTGTGCCTATATTGTGCCAGTCCGGAGCACTTTCTCAAAGACATCCTCTGTGTCCAGGAGAACGCTCTCAATTTGGACAAGTAGGAGTGGCTTCCTTAGATGTTAATATTACCTCTCCTTGCTTAAACCCCCCGGTTCAAGTATTTTCCTCTGCCAAGACATCTTTCATCGCTTCTGCTCTTTTGGACATTCAGCCACTATATGGTCTCCTCATGCTGTCGCCACCTCCTTGCTGTGTCATTCAGCCACTACATGGTCTCCTCATACTGATGCCACCTCCAGGCTCTAAATTGTGCCACTCTGCGACAGTGATTCTAATAGCGATTCCTCTAATCTGCATGACATACTGAATAACAGTATTATTTCACTAACCCATGCGTGTTACAGCAAGGCAAAGTGTTCTACACCCTATATTGAGGCTTTCTGCCGGCCAGAAATAGAGGTTTTTAATACAGATTCGCTCTGAATAAATTCGTACCGAACCAGAATTTTTCAGAAAATTCGGCAAATTGGCCGAATCAAATTTCTCAAAAATTCACTCAACTCTAAAGTTAAATTTGGACAACATGTTTCAAGGGTCCACGATATGATATGGTATTGTGGACCTGGCAAAGAGGTTTGGACCCTTGAAACATGTTGTCTGAACTGTCTGAATAATAACCTTTATTATTTTATATATCTGATCTGGGAATTTTGGTATTAGATATTAAAGTAGTACTTTCGGCCAGGAGCGCTGTCTCCAGTTATCCATCTTTACTGAAGACTCTTGGGTAGAGATGAGCTCACCGGTGTAACCAGCAGTAGGACGCCTGATGAAGGTTGCAGCTAAGACTAAAACACGCTGCTGTTTACACTGGACATAAAAGCATTCTATTAGTTATATATGATGTATAGTACTGCTGCCTTATGCAACTCATCTCCTATCTGCAAGATAGGGGATAAGTGTCTGATCGCAGGGGGTCCAAATGCTGGGCCGCCCCACGATCTTATTTCCGGGGCCCCTGCTCTGCTACGGCACTCCCCATGCAGCTGGTGTGTCGGCCTCAGCATGACCAACGTGGCCAACACGCCCCTCCATGTATCTCTATGGGAAAGGTGGAGATGCAGCATTCCTGTATCCCCACCTCTCTCCTAGAGCTGAATTGAGGGGGCGTGCCTGTGGACCTCTTAGCGAGGTCAAGGACATGAGCATTAGCCACGTAGGGCCACGGACAGTGCTGGGTCCCCACACAGGAGCTCATGGGGAGTCCCAGTGGTTGGACTCCACGCAATCAGACACTTATCCCCTATCCTGCGGAGTTGTCTGTGGCTGCTGTACTCCTTTAAACTTTCTGAATGGAAATACATCCTGGAACCTACAAGTGCCCAGAGGAGCATGGATTCCCCACAACCTGGTCCTCATTGCCACTCTGGATTTTTGGTAATTTTTCTATCAATATTTAGCCCACCCATTTGATTGCACTGTTCATTGTTGAGTCTGTGCAACTTTCTTCATTAATATTAGTAATGATAATAATCATAATAGTATTATAACTTTCTTCTTCTTCTTCCTCTTCCTATCCTAACAATTCCTATTATTATAACCTTTTTTTTTTTGCAACATACCATGTTATGGTTAATTTCTAATAATAATAATAATAATAATAATAATCCTAAAATAAAAGCAATGGTACTCCTTCTTCTTCTTCTTCTTCTTCTTCTTCTTCCTCCTCTTCTTCCTCCTCTTCTTCTTCTTTTACATAATATTATTATTATAACTTTTTGTACAACATTCCTTGTTATGGTTAATTTATTTATTTTTTCTCTATTGTACACACAAAAAACTTAAATAAAACCTGTGCAATCAAAATACTGTATATTAAGACATTTTTCTATTATAGTGGAAATTATTGAAATATTTTATTGTGTCTACTGTCTACTCTTCCTATCAGGCATTCTGTTTTTTTAAGAGAATATACTTATGGGAATTTAACTAAGCACACATCTACACGAATTCTGGAATTTTTAGGAGTGCGGGGGGATCGGTTTTCACAGGGTTCTGCTGCTACTTTTTTATATTAAATACTTCCTATAAATGCCTAAGCTGCATCAGATAAAATTTCACAAACACTACTGGAAAAAAAAAAAAAACTCCATTCACGGCACTTTTCATTGGGAAATTAAGACTGGAATCTTTTAATATAGTGAATCTACTGCTGGCCGTACGGAGCCAGGGATGTTTTTGATATTTTTGCGAATAAAGTCAATTAGATGTAATCCATTTCTCATGTCTTTCCTTTGAAGCGCTCCGCCGGAGTTAGGCAGAACTAATGCACTGTAAATAATAGTTATCTCTTCTTCCTCCTCAGGTATAATTGAAAAAAAAATTCCCTCCAGCGTCCAATCAGATTAAGCGGATTCACAAATATTTACTTAATTGATTGAATCTGACGATAGAGTCGGCTGTAATGTGATTATCCTTCCTGGATTTAGACTTAAGTAACCAAAAAAGTTGTTAAAAATCTGCTAAATCTATATGGAGTAAGTGATAATATTATTGAACTTTTAGGTGTTTTTTTTAATTTTTATTATTATTATTATTTTTCCTACCATAACAAATGAAAAAGGTTTTCAAGAACAATTATTCTTACCCTTTCAGTCACCTCACTATTTTTCACAAGTCAGATAGCAGATATGGATTTGTTTAAAATGAGATACAACGTGCTTATTGTCCACGTCCCAAGCAGCGCAGCGTGAACAATGGGACGCGTTGTGCTGGGAAGTCAGGTCATTTGAATACGGAGCATTAATGTAATGTGGCTTCTCAAATTCTCCACAGCTGGACGTGTGACCTGGGGTAGTCGTGCTATGTTACCATATTAGTGATGTTTCTTGAGGTGTGGCTTCATTATTGGTCACATATTGGAGAAATTCAGGTGGGTCTAGGACTGATCGTAGTATGGGCACTACAGTAAGAATATAAAGTATATGGAGGTGCAGCCCTAATCTCCACCCCTGTCCCCTCCCACTTAAAGTTCCCGCCCTAAAGGTTGGCAGCCCCAACTGGGCAACAGTCCTTTTTTTTACCTAGGTGCACAGAGGACCTAGCCTAACAGGAGGGAAGTAAAATCGAACTAGCCTGCTCAACACCAGACGAGCATGACCACGACCATGAACACTTGGCCAAAACAACCATTTATGTTTATGGGAAAGTCAGGGGAAAAATGTATCGGCCAACTAAATGTCCAGTTTGCAGCTGTTTTATGCAGACAGTGGACTTTGGGTTGTTTATTCCTACAGATTGGGCTAAATGGTTGACGTATCGCTGCTTCACTGTCTTGGATAGTCCATGTAATGATGGTCTCTGGCCGAACATGAAGAGATAAATTACTCTAGTTGGGCCAGAGCTGCTTGGAGCTCACCTGTGTCCACTGGGTGTGGTTCTCAGCTCTGCTTCCTATCAGGAAGGTGTATCCCTGATCACATGCCTATATAAGCTAGGAGAAGTGATCAGTTCAATGCCTGTGAAAGGTTATACCTTAGCTGACACCTCTTACTGGATACCTGCTTGTATATTGATCTTTGGCTTTTCCCTTGACTCTTCTAGAGCTCTGTGTTCTTATTTTTTGCTATATTGATCCTGTATTCTGACCTTGGCTAAGTTACCCGACTTTTTCAGTTTTAGTACTGTGTTGCTTTCTAGGTTTTGATTCAGCCCATCTGACTTGTCTTTATCTGGCTGTTTGTTGGTTCTGTTACAAGGCTGTATGTGAATCCTCTAACCTGTGTGGCTGATGACTCGGACCGTATCAGGGAGCAGAGTCTAAGGTGCCGCTGGTCTTCACCAGAGTCCGCCGCAAGGCAGGATGGGCTTGCTGCGGCAGGCGATACCCAGGTCGCTACCCCCGATACGGCTCGACCACACAGGTACGCCCTAGGAGACGAGGACGCACGCCGAAGCGGAGACACAGAGGAGGAGGCGGCAGCAGCGGAGCGTGGTGAGTGACGGGCTGGGATTTGCATGCGGGTGCATCCCGCCATGCGAATCCCAGCCCCGCCAGCAGACGGTGACATAGGGACACCGCTCATGGCCGGAGCTTGTGGCCAGAGCGCAGAGTGTAATAGTACCCCCCCCCCTTTGGTCTCCCCTTCCTCTTGTGGTTCAGAAATTTTTTGAGAAGGTCCTGGGCCAGGATATTGTCCTGGGGTTCCCAAGACCTCTCCTCCAGACTGAATCCTTCCCGATCCACAAGAAAGATATGTATTCCTCTGACCAGCTTGGAGTCTAAGATTTCTTTAACAGCAAAAACATCAAAGCTACCAGAGATGGAGGAAGACGAGATGTCCTTTTGAGAAAAACGATTGTGGATGACAGGCTTCAAGAGGGAGACATGGAAGGAACTCGGGAGAGAGGAGGGCAGATGGAGGGAATAAGCCACGGGATTAAGTAGTTTTTTGACTTTATAGGGACCCAAAAAGCGTTGACCCAGTATATAAAAGGGTACCTTAAAGCAGATATGTTTGCAGGATAACCACACTTTGTCCCCAGGAGAGAACTCGGGAGAGGGCGTCTTTTCCTGTCCGCTTGCAGCTTCATACGGGTCATGGTATGAAGAATGGAGTGACGAGTCTTCTGCCAGATGGAGGCGAAATTCCGCACCAGTTTGTCAGCCATAGGTACTCCGGAGGAAAGGAAGACAAGGGAAGAGGAGGACGAGGATGAAGTCCATAGACCACAAAGATGGGTGAAGTCCCAGTGGATTCTGAATTACTATGGTTATAAGAAAATTCGGCCCAGGGTAGTAAATCGGCCCAGTCGTCTTGGCGAGCAGAGACAAAATGGCGAAGATAGTCCCCCAGGACCTCGTTCACCCTTTCGACCTGACCATTGGATTGAGGGTGGTAAGCCAAGGAGAAGTCCAATTTAACTTTGAGATGAGAACAGAGGGCCATCCAGAACTTGGAGAAGAACTGGAACTGGTCAGAGACAATATGAATAGGCAATCCGTGTAGACGGAAGATATGACTAAGGAATAGCTTGGCAAGCTGGGGTGCCGATGGTAAACCTGGCAAGGGCACAAAATGAGCCATTTTAGAAAATCGGTCCACAACAACCCAGATGACTGTATTGCCGCCAGAAGAAAGAAGGTCAGTAATAAAGTCCATTTCTATGTCGGTCCAGGGCAGCTCAGGAACTGGCAAAGGATGTTGTAGACCAGCAGGCTTGGCACGAGGGGCCTTGTCGCAGGCACAGACTGAACAGGAGCAAACAGGAAGTCAATGACATCTTGTTTTAGAGTTGGCCACCAATACTGTTGGGAGAAGAGTTGCAAGGACGTACGAATACCAACATGACCGGCCAACAGAAAGGAATGACCCTATTTCAAGACTCTGAGTCTTAGGTGACGAGTAATGTAATTCTTCCCAGGAGGCTGGTGCTGGAGATCTGTCGGTGCTGCAGGAATGAGACGATCAGGAGAAACAATATGTTGAGGGTGAGATTCTTGGTCTTGTACTTCAGAAGATCTAGATAAGGCGACAGCCCGAAGATTCTTCTCTGCTGGACGGAAGTGAATAAAAAAGTAAAATCTGGAGAAGAACAGAGACCAGCAAGCCTGTCAAGGGTTGAGACGATGGGCAGTCTGTAGATATAGCAAGTTCTTGTGGCCAGTATAAATAGTAAGCGGATGTACACAGCCCTCCAAGAGATGATGCCATTCTTCCAGCTTAATAGTCAAGAGCTTGCGATCTCCAATTGTATTATTTATCTCCGCAGAGAGAAAGTCTTAGAGAAGAAACCACAGGTTACAGTTCTTCCTTTGGATGATTTTTGTGTCAAAACTGCACCTGCACCAACTGAAGATGCATCCACTTCCAAAATAAATGTGCTCCTCAAAGACCCCCCGAAATTCCATCAGGAAAGCCTGGAGATTGGTTGTGAGAGCATCACTGCGATCCCATAGAGGAGTTGCCCAGGCCAAAGCCCTTCAAGTTAAGAGGCTGATAAATAAGGCTACCTTTGCACGTTTCGTAGGGAACTGTTGCGCCATGAGTTCAATGTGCATGGAGCACTGCATCACAAAACCACGACAGGACTTGGGATCCCCTCATATTTCTCAGGAAGAGACAAGCAGAGTTTTGTTCCGGAGGAGACTGCAGCAGCCTGAGGCAGCACTGGAACAGGACCGTATCAGGGAGTGGAGTCTAAGGTGCCACTGGTCTTCACCAGAGCCTGCTGCAAGGCAGGATAGGTTTGCTGCGGCAGGCGACACCAAGCAGCAAAGGTGCAAAGTCAAATAACATAGCGGGAAGGTCTGGATACACGAGTAAGGCAAACAGGCAAACAGGCCCTAGGAGATGGGGACGCGCATGCCGGAGCTGAGACACAGAGAAGGAAGCGGCAGCAGAGCGTGGTGAGTAACGGGATGAGATTCGCATGCGGGCGCATCCCGTGATGCGAATCCCAGACCCGCTGGCAGACGGGGACAAGGGGACACTGTGCTAACAGCCGGAGCGCAGAGTGTAACATGTTCCCTTTATTTTGTTTCTTGTTATGTGCCTGTTAACCCATTGTGTCTTGATCTGCTCCCCTGACTCCTGACAGTATTTGTTTATTTGTATTTGACATTGTTATGCCCTGCACTTTTTAGTATAGTAGAGACTGGCACCATTGTTGGGGCCATCTCTTTAAAAAGAACCTGTCACCAAATTAACTTTTCTAAACTAATTCAGGCTATGTTCCCTAACTACTCCTAACACCCATCCAGCCCTTAAAAAAATTCCAGAGCTTTAAGAAGCTGTGTATCATACCTTTATTCCTGCAATCTCCCAGCATGACATCACTGAAGCCTGCTGGGGGGCCACATCCGCCCCTCACATGGTTGCAGTGCTGTGATGAATAGAAGACCTCAGGCTCTGTGCATCTTTCAGTGAGGCTCTGTGCAGCTGTCAATCAAGCTCAGAGCAGAGAAACACTTCCTGAGTTTGGTCTCCTGCCAGGCTGGGAGGAGACCAAACTCACTGCATTAATTGTTGCAGGGAACAGAACAGAGCCACCTAGTGGCCGTTTTTTCTATTACTTTTTAAACATATTTTTGTTGATCATTTTAAAAGCAAGTGAAAGGGAAAGTGTCTGCTAATTACACAAGGAACACTATATTAAAAGTTTTATTTGGTGACAGGTACTCTTTAAGGATGTGAGCTCCCCCAAAAAGCAGGGACAGAGGTCTAGACAAGATAGATAGATAGATAGATGCATTATGTAGGGTTCTGTCTTGAAAACTGATACAATGTTTCTCCAATTGATTTATACACGGTATCTGTTGTAAATTCGGACTCCCGTTGTCTTGCAGCTGTCGTGTTCCTCTGTCCCATAACAGGTGGCTGTTGTTTGCTGTCAGACTAGTTGCGGCTGGCACATCCAACATCCCGTTGTCTTGTCACCAGCGATTGCCGCATTAGACTGACATTAGATGCTGATCCGATAGCCGTAATTTTAGGAAACTCCAGCCATGTCATAGTGAAATGCAGAAGAAGTCTACATGGTTGGGGGTTCCAGGTCCGGATTGTGCCCATTCATTTCCACCCTCACCTTCTATCCTTATGTCAGGCAAAGACATGGTAGAATTGGCACAGTTTTGTGTCTGGTGTCTACTTAAGCGGCAGAGAAGCATTATCTTCTCCAGGCATGCTGGGAGTTGTACATTTGCAACATCTGGAGGCCATTGACAAAAGGGGTCCAAGCTTGTGATCCCTTTTCTAAAAACATCAATTCTAACTTTAAGGAATACCCCTGAGGATAAAATCAGTTTTCAAATCAACAGGTGCCAGAAAGTTATACAGATTTGTAAATTACTTCTATTTAATAATCTCAATTCTTCCAGTATTTATCAGCTACTGAATACTACAGAGGAAGTTTTTCAGTCTGACCACAGTGCTCTCTGCTGACACCTCTGTCCATGTCAGGAACTGTCCAGAGCAGGAGAGGGTTGTCATGGGGATTTGCTCCTACACTGGACAATTCCTGACATGGACAGAGGTGTCAGCAGAGAGCACAGTGGTCAGACTGGAAACAACTACACAACTTCCTGTGGAGCATACAGCAGCTGATAAGTACTGGGAGGATTAAGACTAAAGAAGCAATTTAGAAATCTACATAACTTTCTGGCACCTGTTGATTTGAAAACATTCTTTTCCTCCGGAGTTTCTCTTTAATGGTCTATTCACATGTACAGTATTCTGTGCAGATTTTCTGCGCAGGATTTTCTGCTGCAGATTTCAATGTAAACTGAATGACTGAACACAGCTTCAAATCCTGCGCATCAAATGTGCGCAGAATACTGTACGTGTGAATAGACCCTAATAGGGCTTTGAACTGGGGCCATTTCCTTTACAGTATATTTATGTCTTGCTAGTCAGATATATGATCCAGGCAGAACATTGTGAAGGAGTTTATGGAATTTGCTGCTCCCTATAAACACCTTTGTGCCTGGATTATGGAAATTGTTGAAATGCATCAAGTTAGTTGTATATAAAAAATACTACTGCAAAGTCTACAGCAAAACGTATGTCAAATATTTTCCCAGCTAGAAAATCCACAAAATAAATCCTGACACTTGTCGACATGGGGGAATAAACAATACAAGTCTATTTGGTCTCTTCATATTGTGCCTGATGTTATATGAGTTAAAGGGGTTGTCCGCTGCCCTAATTTTCGGAGCTCCGCTCACAGCATCCGGAAGTTCACTACTCCGAATGCTGTGTGCAGGCTTCCGTGTTCGCGGCCGCCGGGCGTGACGTCAAGCCCGGCCCCTCGCCCGCCCCCTTTTGACGTCTCACCCATAGACTTTCGTTGAGGGGGCGGGCGAGACATCACGAGGGGGCGGGCGAGACGTTGCGAGGGGCCGGGCGTGACGTCCGGCGGCTGTGAACACGGAAGCCCGCACACAGCGTTCGGAGTAATTAACTTCCGGCCTATGTGAGTGTAGCTCCGAAAGTCAGGGCAGCGCACAACCCCTTTAAGACCAAAATATGACTGCTTTCTTCCAAGAACAGCGCTTCTGCTGTATGTAGGCTATGTCTGGTATTGCAGCTAAGCCCAATTCAGGGGAATGCTACAAAACCAGAGGCTGCTCATTGACAAGGACCTAATAAAACAACAACTTTCATTTGGCCAATAACTCACACAGACATGTAAAAAGTTTGGATGGGTTGGGGTGCCCACCCCCCCCCCCCCCCCCGGCTCAGTGATCAGTCTTATTGCAGGAGTCATACACTTATAATGAAGCCTCGCACCCGCAGTGAGATGGATGGAGCACAGAGCTGGGGAGTGAAACACGCTGCTGCACCCTTCTCCTGGCTGTATCTTTGGATCGGTGGGGGTCTCAGCCCTAAACAAAACTGTGCATGACAGTAATGCTTTAAGAAAAACGCATCCTACCTCTAGCCAAGTGACCCTCTGATAAACTCAGCCTCATGCCACCATAAATAATGCCAGTCATGTGCTTCCCCTAACACAAAACAGCTGAGTGCCCTCATAAATATGTCAGCCTAGTACCTTCTAAGCAATGCCAACCAAGAGCTTATCTATAAGCAAGGCATGTAATGCCCCCCATAAACAACACTGGTAGAATTTTCCTCATAATCCCCAGTATATTATCCACATACAGTAAATAAGACCAGAAGATTGTCTCCCTTATTAACAATGCCAGCCTAGTGCCCCATTAACAATTCCACCCTCATTCCACAAATACAATTTCAGTCTAGTGCCCCAATAAATAATACCAGCCTAGTGCCCCCTTAAACAATTTCAGCCTTGTGGCCCCATAAACAATGCCAGCCTGGTGCTCCCATAAACAATGCCAGCCTAGTACCTCCATAAACAATGCCAGCCTAGTGCCCCCCAATAAACAATGCCAGCCTAGTGCCCCCAATAAACAATGCCAGCCTAGTGCCCCCAATAAACAATGCCAGCCTAGTGCCCCCAATAAACAATGCCAGCCTAGTGCCCCCAATAAACAATGCCAGTCTAGTGCCCCAATAAACAATGCCAGCCTTGTGCCCCCAATAAACAATGCCAGCCTAGTGCCCCCATAAACAATGCCAGCCTAGTGCCCCCATAAACAATGCCAGCCTAGTGCCCCCAATAAACAATGTCAGCCTAGTGCCCCCATAAACAATGCCAGCCTAGTGCCCCCAATAAACAATGCCAGCCTAGTGCCCCCAATAAACAATGTCAGCCTAGTGCCCCCATAAACAATGCCAGCCTAGTGCCCCCATAAACAATGCCAGCCTAGTGCCCCCAATAAACAATGTCAGCCTAGTGCCCCCATAAACAATGCCAGCTTAGTGCCCCCATAAACAATGCCAGCCTAGTGCCCCCATAAACAATGTCAGCCTAGTGCGCCCATAAACAATGTCAGCCTTGTACCCCCAATAAACAATGCCAGCCTAGTGCCCCCCCAATAAACAATGTCAGCCTAGTGCCCCCAATAAACAATGCCAGCCTAGTGCCCCCAATAAACAATACCAGCCTAGTGCCCTCCAATAAACAATGCCAGCCTAGTGCCCCCATTAAAAACACCAGCCGATGGGTCCTAATAAACAATGCCAGCAATGTACCCTTGTAAACAATGCCAAAGGAGCTTCCCCCCTGTAAAAAAAAATTCCCCTGTCAACCCACATACAAAGCACCAACATATTGGGTGATACTATTATGTCGATAAAGTGCAGGTGTACTAGGGGACCATTAACTCACATTATTATTATTTGTATATAATATTTTTCCAGAAAATACCATTTCCCAGGGCAGCAGGAGTCCTACATACGGTACTGGTGGGGGAAACATCTAGATGTGGACCAGCCATATGCATCAGGGCAACGTCCTTCTGAGATTTGCCTGTTCTATCTAAGTATTGGGGAAATAAGATGAATTATATGACCCCTCCACTAGAGGTCCCCACCCCAGTCCTCAGGACTCCACCAACTGTCTAGGATTTGATTATTTTCCCTGTTCTATTTTAGAGTAACTGAATTAACTGAATTTGGAGTAACTGAATTAACCCAGAATGTTTTAGGACTTTGAGGACTGGGATGGGGACCACTGCCCTACACCACATCAGGGGGGACCTGGGACCAGAGTGAGCGTAATCTCTGTGCAGCGCAGTGGACTATGTTGGCGCCATCATAAGGGTCTATTCACATGGTGGAATTTCAAGTCAAATTAAAACCCATAGACTTCTATGGGATTCCGCACTCCCATTCACACTTCTGAAATTCCGCTTGCGGAATTCCGCAAGCGGAATTTCAGAAATGTAAATGGGAGTGCGGAATCCCATAGAAGTCTATGGCTGGGTTCAAACTGCGGAATCTCTGAGCAGAATTTCTGCTGGAGATCGAGCCGGCGGCACTAGGACTGAGCGGACTGCATTACAGTCCCCATAGACAGCAATGCATTTCTGGGTGGATCTTTTGGGAGACCTGTTTAGAATTGCATTGACATCTATGGGGATGGCAATGCAGTCCGTGCAGTCCTAGTGCCGCAAGCGGAATTTCAGAAGTGTAAATGGGAGTGCGGAATCCCATAGATGTCTATGAGCTTTAATTTGAGGTGGAATTCTGCAAGTGGAAATTCTGCCATGTGAATAGACCCTAAGGCTAGGTTCCGCCCGGAGATTCTGAGTGCGGCCAGCGCTGACTGAATCAGTCTGCGCTAGGACCATGCGGACACTGAAGTCTCCAATAGACTGCAATGTGTTATGTGAGTATTTCCGCCTGAAGAATGAGCAACGCCATTCTTCAGGCGGAAATTTCCAAGCGGATTTTCTGTTCACAAATTCCGAAGTGTGAATTTGTGAACGGAAACCCATTCACTACACTACACATTTTAGTAGGCAGAATTTCTGCCTGCAATTTCAAAGCGGAATTGCAGGCGGAAATTCCGTAGTTTGAACCTAGCCTTAGGCTAGGTTCACACTACAGAATTTCAGCCTGAAATCCCGCTTTGAAATTGCAAATAGAAATTCTGCTTACTAAAATGTACATACGAGTCAGTGGGTTTTCCATGCACCCATTCACACTTCACACTTTTTGAAGCGGAATTTGTGAGCGGAATTTTCGTTTTCAAATTTGGTGGCGCTCTTTCTTCAGGCGGATTTTCGCCGCAGAATCCCATTGACTTCAATGGGACTCTCCTTTAAAGGTGGATTTTTACCCAACGCGAAATGGAGGCAGATTGGAAGCGGATTGTAGTCGTAATTTCCGTACGGAGTTTAGTCAGAATTTTAACCTGTTTCGGTCATATGACCAAATGGTCCAAAAGGGGCTGAACTTTGGTCTTTAGTGCACTCCCACTGTTTTCGGCTTCAAATTTCAATTTTGAATTGGGAGCGGAAAATCCATTTGGAATAGGGGAGAAATATTCGCGGAAATAACAAAACAGAAACTAGGCTTTGGAGGCGGAAATTACTCTACCAAACTTTTGCAAGCAGACAGATAGCATTTCAGTAGTGTGAACATAGCCTTAGAAAATCCAAAGTGCCCTTTTGTATTCTTTATATTGCATCAGGTGCAGCAGCAAAATGTTTATTTCACAAGAAGCTTAACAGCAATATAAGGGACTTAAGACATTGTCCTCTCCCACCCTGGAATTCAGCAGATAATTCCTCTCCACATAATACATCTGTAGCTCTCGGGTCCCGCTAAGTGAGGAAATTGTAATTGCTAATCCAGCTGAGGAAGTCCCCGCGATGCCCAAAAAATGCTAAGTCTCCACTAATGGTTCCGACTAAAGCCCCATCTGCTGCATTCATCTTTTATAATTTCTTAATAGCGTCTCCTGGATAAACAAGACGCCGCTCACCGCCAGGATTCGCCAGGCAAGAGACAATTTTCCAAAAAACGCTCGTACTTAAAAGGCTGCGGATTAGAGCGGAGCAATAGGAATCAAAGTGTGAAAAACATTAATAAATATATATAAATCTCGAAATCTCGCCATGCTTTTAAATGTTTTTCCAGGGCTCGGAATATTAAAAAAAAGAAAAACGAGTGTGTTGTGTTTGTTTTTGCTTGTGTTGGCTTTTAAAATTCGAGAGGGTGAGATTTGGCCTGCCGTACCCTTCACAGCTTGCTTATACACACAGCTCCGTGACCTTTGCCTCTTGCTGAGAGCAGCTGCCTTGCAATTGTATTACGGTGCTGGAGTTCAGACTGTGTAATGGCTCGCAAAACATTCTGTAAGGGGTGACCTATCGGAGAGCCTGTTACAAGGAGCTCTTAAGATGCAGAAAAATGTCAGGCGGCTCTTAATGCAGGCTCCTCCAGACGTCGGCTGGGGGTCATGGTCCGAGGGGTCCCGTGGACGTCTCTTACCGACCTACTCTTGGATTTCTTTTCCTTACGAAAGGTGGGAAGCCTGCCATTACAGAAGGTGAGCCATCAATCACAAGCTGTCGCCTTTCATTAATGCCGCCGCCCGAGTGTTGGTTAGGAACATATATATTAACTAAATGTCTCCAAGACAGCTCAGCTATTGAAAGATTTTTTTTTTTTTTTTTTTGGTCATATCCATCATTTTGGGAGAAAAATCCATTATATGTCATGTATCCCATGTCAACATTTTTTTTTTATAGATTATATTTATTTATTTTCATATTTACTAATATTCCAAATTTTAAAGCTAAAAAAATAAATAAAGATTTGTAAAATAAAAATAAAAAAGTAAAGAAAGATTTGTAAAATAAAAAAAAAAAAATTATTCAATAAAGAAATGACTAAATAAATAAATAAAAATTGCAGAAAGTAAAAGCCTCATTCACTCCCCATTAATTAAAGGGGTTATCCACCAATGGTGATTTTAGTATGTACCTGGCAGACAGTAATGGACATGCTTAGGAAGGATCTGCGCTTGTCTTGGGGTTAAATGGCTATGTTGTGAGATTACCATAACACTGTGGCTAGCTTTTTGTGAACTGGTTTTTCCTGTTTGACTTTTCTTTTTTTGACTACAAATCCCACAATTCCATTTTCCTCCCTCCCACACATCAGCCACCCCACCCATTGAAACATAAATAAGCTGCATCCATTCAAAAGACCTGTGGTTTTCAATCAGGGTGCCTCCAGCTGTTGCAGATTGATCTCTGTCCCACCAAGTGATCGTTCCACCCATTGAAGCAGACAGGCTCCCTGTCATCAGCTGACTAGTGAGTCAGGTCTTGGCCGCATTGCAACCTGGGAAAAATTACAACAATAATTTTGTATGCTGTTAAAAATAAATATTGGGGTGAAAATCACAGAAGAATTGTGAGAAAACCGTCACACACAGGTACAGACACTATATTATGGACTACACTAACTTTACAGCCCCTGTAGCATAGTTAAATAAAAAAAATTCCTGGAATACCCCTTTAAGACCATTCAGTGGTGTTTGGGAACGCTAGGTTCTATCCTAAGGGAATGTTGATACTACGGAATCTCTGTGCGGGATTCTGCTCACAAATTCCGCCACACAAATCTGACATTGGTGTGAATGGGTCTTTCATAGACCCTTTCACACAGCAGAATTTTGTGGGAAGGGGGGGGGGGGGGGGTGAAATTGACCAATGGAAAAAATGAACATGTAATTTCTTTCACCAGAATTACACGCAGACTGCATTGCCTTTAATGATCATGGCCCAGGTCTGTGTGGTCCTAGAGCCAATGGATTTCGCTGACCTGAAATATGTCTGGATGGGGATAACATAGTGTAAACATACACTAAAACAGGGGAAAAGGGGACACAATAACAGAAAATAAAAGGGGGCACAGTAGTAGAAAATAAAAGGGGTCCCTTTCAGGTGGGGGCTCACATCACCACACTGGTAATCCACTAAAACAATAAGACTTCATACAGTTTTCCCTTCCCGTTCCATAATCATAGGAAGTAGAAAATACTGCGGATGGCTCTGCTCTTGGAATTATCAGCAGAAAACTTGAATATTATAGTATGAACAGTTTGTTGACCCATAAAATAATAAAAACAACAACAGTATCAATTACGCGTTTCTGAGGTTAAACTCCCTTCCTCAGACTGTGGATTTAGCCCCTGTAGTTGTTTTTTTTATTCTATGGGTCAACAAACAGTTGATACTATTATCTTAAACTCCTCGGCAGATAGTTCTAAGAGCAGCATCATCCACAGTATCTGTTTTTTCTCTATTTCCTACTTTTTGTATTTGGGTTCCTTGCTTGAAAACCAGGAGAGGTAGGGGCAACTTGCAGCTTACAAGAAATCCTGATGTGCCCTATGGTAGGGGTAATATGCACACCCAAGGTTCATTAAAGTCCACTACTACTGGAGATCTCATAATTGTGGACTGAGTTCACTGTGCCCACAGTGCGGTCCAGGCTCCAGGGCATCTAAAATGGCAGATCCACATGTGAGGACATGGGGCAAGGAATCCTGGGAAGGCTGGAATGAAGGTAGGCGGGATGACCCTGAATCACATGCAGCATGCAGCCTATCAGCAGCCAGTCACCCCTGTGATGTCACAGCCCTATATAATCGGCAGCCATCTTGCGGCCAGTCACTTCAGCCTTTTATTACAGAGAGAAAGAGAGGGACAGAGAGCAGTGTCTGTTGCACAGAAAAGCATCATTTCACCTCAAGCCCAAATCCTGCCTAGAAGCACTGATAGGGAAGGGAGAGGGATTGAGAGAGAAAGTGCACTTTTGGGTGTAGTACACAGCGACTGTGTGTTGCAGCACTGGTGTATACTGCTGGTGTTGTACACACATACTGTTTTAAGTGTACAGGAGCGCATTGTCCTCCTCTCATAAGTCATGCCACATATGTACATATAAGTGGTGTACTATTTTGTTCCTATTAAATTCTTAAAGGCCTATATACTGTGAAAGGCCAGGCAAAAGCACACACCGGCTGTGTGTTGTAGACAAATACTGTTTTAAGCATACTGAAGCACATTGTCCTCAGAGTTCCCCTCACTCAGGTTTATGGAACGGACTGTTGCAGAAATTTCTACAACTTTAACTGCCCCCCCTTTTAAATTCCCCCTTCATGACCTTGTCACATATAATACTACCCCTCTTTTGATAGCACTTTTATCACAGATTTTAGTGTTTTTTGAAGTTTGTGTTTTTTGCACTTGCATGTTCTGTAATCAGGGCTGTAGCTCTGATGAGGCGAGTGAGGCGATTGCCTCAGGTGCGCTGCTGCAAGGGGGCGCAAGGGGAGTCCAGCACACATTACACTGAGGCATTGATTCCCAACCAGGGTGCCAGGACACTCTGGTGGGAAACATGGAGCTAAATTTATTTTAATTTTTCTGCCCAGGCCTGCGCACCTGTGAGTCACAAGCATGCAAGCCAGGCGGGAGGGAAGTCTGTGTGCAGTGCTGGGACGGGTGATTATACAACTCCAATGCTTGTGTGTCCTCCCTCTCCTGTGGAGCAGCTGGATACTTCCTGGTTCCTCAGTAGAATGATTTGGATGGAGGGAAGGAGCAGGGGCAGCGCTGACAGAGGCCTACTCAGCTTCATGTAGTGCACCCCCTTCTTTCAATCCTCTTAACCTCTCTGTCACCCCTCGTAACCTCTCTGTAACCCCTGGACACCCCTCTTTCATCCCCTACACCCTTCTGTCACCCCTCTACACCCTTCTGTCACCCCTCTAAACCCCTCTGTCACCCCTGTACACCCCGCTGTCACCCCTCTACACCCCTCTGTCACCTCTGTATGGCCCTCTGTCACCCATGTACACCCCTCTACACCCCTGTCTCCCGTGTACACCCCTCTGTCACTGTGTGGGGTAATGCAGGAGGCATTGTGTGTGCTTGTGGGGGGGGGGGGGGTGGGGGGGGGGGGGGCTGGAAACATTGGGAGAGATTAATCAAAACCTGTGCAAAGGAAAAGTTGCCCAGTTGCCTATAGAAACCTATCAGATTTCTTATTTAATTTAGCAAAGGCCTTGGAAGAAGCGAGCTCATGGAATTGTGTTTGGAGGAGGCTGGAGTCATTTGTAGGGAAGTGGGGAGGATAATGCTGGAAAAGTGCAGAGCCGAATACGAATATGTTTGTGTTTCAGGTTCCATGATGCCCTGTGCAAGATGGGGAAGAAAAAAAAAAAAAAAGAGAATGGCTCTGATTATTCGGTAAGGGTGTCCCACAAATTTTTTTTCTCCAAGGGGTGCCCCAAGCCAAAATGGGGGAGGCACAATTTTCTGTTCTCGCCTCAGGAGCAATAATAGCCAGCTACAGCTCTGTATTTAGTGCACATCATGTAACAATGTTTAGTACTTAACTGATCGCTGTTATTTACTGTTCTCGCCTCAGGAGCAAAAAGAGCTAGCTACAGCTCTGTCTGTAATGCACATCATCTAAAAATGTTTAGCACTTAGCTAATCGCTGTTATAAGAGCCTTATAGTTTGCAGACTTTGTTTAAAGACATATATAATATAATTTATGAAAAGTGACTTGTACATTTTTAAATAATATTTAATATAATTTAAATAAATAATTGCTATACAGAAAAGCCAGGTAAGAGTTTCAGAATGGAAGGTAACTCTTGTCACTACATTCTCATGGCATGAAGGACATTTCCAAAAGAATCTGCATGTCATGCTGAATAACAGTATTATTTTACTACCCCAGCACTCACCCTATGCGTTTTACAGTAAGGCAAAGTGTTCTACACCCCTATTGAGGTGCTCTGTAGGCCAGAAATAGCCGTTTTTAATAGCGATTCGCCACAAATAACTTTGGAATGAAACATAATTTTTGTGAAAATTCACTCATCTCTAGTTATTACTCTTGTTGTCCAAGTTAATGCCATAAGACTATTGTTAATAAGGCAAAACTGGTAAAAAAAAATGCATTTAAAGATAAGTAAAATAATTTAGAAATTATAACATGAGAAATGATCATGTTTTTTTGTTGCATATTGTAAAAGTAAGATGTCTCCGCATTCAACTTTGCAGTCCAGTTACTCCATTTTAGCAGACAATGGATGTTTTCTCCCTTACCCAGACTTGTGTCAGGTCCCCACTCCTAATCTCAGTTATGGAGATCTCATATTTTCAGTTTCTTTATGTTGGTTGATTCAACAGCAATAAACATACAGTGAAAATTTTAGGGTGTACCAGGCAGGCTGGTGCAAGGATTTTTGCCACCCTAGGTGAAAGCTAATTTTGCAGCCCCATGACCCCATCCATTGGCTCTTACCGATATATGGAGGTGCGAGCGATGTCAGGATGTGGGATGGACCTGACCTTAGTGATCGACCCTATCTGCCTCGATGGTGGCACTGCGCTCCTCCAGCAGGCTGAAAAATGCCGATTATTATAGTACGGGTGGAGTGGGGGTTTTGCTTGATGGGCGAATGCTTCAGTTGCTGGCTAACTTTGTTGCAGTGGGCAGAGCAGCACCCCCTTCAAGAGGGCGCTATAGGCGGCTGCCTATTTTGCCTATAGGCAGAGCCGGCCCTGGTACCAGGGCTCCACTATCTTTCAATGCCGGCTTGGAGGGCTATGATTTGTTCCTTTTTTTAAACTTATTTTGCTTATGCTTGAGAAACCTGACAGACTCCTTCAGGTATAGACTTCATACCTAATTGGGGGCCTAGTCATTGCAAAGCTGTTACCTTGGAACATACCCTTTTCTCATCTGCTCATGATGTAATAAGTATATAAAGACCTCTGGTTGCTTGGATTGATCCACACTCCCCCCAACAAATTGATCATAGGATTCCCGTACACATAAGATGATGAACATGGGGCTGATTTCAACCAAAATGATGATTCATTGGGTGAAATTTAGCAACATATGATCCAGCCGATGACAGACCATTCTAATCTGAAATGAAGTTGGTCAATGAAATGTTACATTATATGCAGTATATTAGATGAAAAAAGACATCTGCACTCACCACTGGATTCGGGACTCGATGCTCCTATGTGGAGAAAGCCGGCGGACCGGGACTGCAGACATGCGTGGGTGCTCAGAGGCTATCGCCGCTAATTTTGTGCGGTATGCACTTCTTCCTCAGGAAGAAACGCATACCGTGCAAAATTAGCGGCGATAGCCTCTAAGCACCCACGCATGTCTGCAGTCCCAGTCCGCCGGCTTTCTCCACATAGGAGCATCGAGTCCCGAATCCAGTGGTGAGTGCGGATGTCTTTTTTCATCTAATATACTGCACATATTTTAGGCCTTTCCTTATATCCTAGCACCACCATATGACTTCTAAAGAAGCGTTTCTCTGGCTGCTACACAGATATCCCATTTTGACTCTGAAGTTAACCCACGTTTAACCCTATACTAGTGGTGCCATCTCCACTCTCCTTTACACACAAAATGTTATATTATGGTCACTGGTCCATGAATGAATTTCCAAGAAAGATCATAATTAGAGTGTTTATCTTTCACCTGGTGTCATTGAAGATAACCATTGGAAAGCTTCAAAGACTGTAAAGCTAGCCAGACACAGAAGAAAGATGTAGGTTAATCCCTCCATGTACAATAATACATGTAATCTCATTGAGGAGTGGTGTGCAGGTCACTTCAAGACTCCTCTGGTAGTAAATTTTTCCCCAAAGTTCATGTCCAAAATATTTCTTCTTCTTCATCTGGCATCAGAAAAGAGTCAGTAGACACTCTACACACTAAATGGTTGGCTGGTCACACTGAAAACAGCAGGATAGACCAACAATTACCTAATGTGTATGGCCAACATGTGTATGGCTACAATCATTTACCAGACAATCGTTCATTCAATGGTTGTTGACCTTCTTTTGGCTACTTGTGTATGGCCACTTTTAGACAACAATACAAGGCACATTGATTGTGACAGAAAAGATAGATAATACCAATATTTCGGCATATAAGGACAAACTAAAGACAAGTAAAAATCCAAATAAAAAAAAGGAAACAAGATATCGGAGGCACCTGACGGCAACACTAAGGTATCATACATTCCACCAGTACATGTGAGCTCCCATGGTAGACAATGGTTCACAATGGAGCTGAAGGTAATGGCGGTGCAAGGGTAACGTTAGCATTCAAAAATGGCAATAAAAAAGGAAAGTTCCTGCAACTCCGTTGGGAAGAAACTCAGCATAGTAAGGCTGCCATGGATGATCGAGGAGAGACGGGAGGTTCAGAGGCTACTAACCGGTAAGTTTCGTGCAGGTGCATTTCTTCCAGTCTCTAGAGGCAGTAAGAAGTGCACCTGCACGAAAATCACCGATTAGTAGCCTCTGAGCCTCCCGTCTCTCCCCGATCATCCATGGTGGCCTTACTACGTTGACTCCTAGAGGCCGGAAGAAGAGCATCTGCATGATACTTACCGATTAATAGCCACTAAGCCTCCCGTCTCTCCCCGATCATCCATGGCAGCATTACTAAGTTAAGTCCTAGAGGCCGGAAGACGTGCACCTGCACGAAACTTACCGGTTAGCAGCCTCTGAGCCTCCCGTCTCTCCCCGATCATCCATGGTGGCCTTACTAAGTTAAGTCCTAGAGGCTGGAAGAAGTGCACCTGCACGAAACTTACCGGTTAGTAGCCTCTTCCCAGCGGTGAGTTGCAGGAACTTTCCTTTTTTATTGCCATTAAAGACAAGTAAAGCCTTAGCTGAGGATAAATCTCTGCTCTTATAGACATTATCAATAATTTACGCTTGAGAATTTATCCTGTCTGTCACCAGGAACCAGTCGAAACAAGACCCTGGTCCAGATCTTGTTACATGAGATTTTTTTCTAAAATAGTTTTTGTGCGCTGAGTATATCACATCCCAGTAGATTGCCTCTTCTCTTCACAATGTTTTTCTATAAATCTGTTTTTCTTTTTAAATTGGTGTCCCGTCCTCCGTGTATAGACCCCAAACCTCATTGGGTGGCCCAGTCATTCCAAATACCGTACAGTAACTTCTTCTGCCTCTTCTCTGACCTTTTTTTTAGCGCCCTTCTCTGCATTATCCTTTCTCCATATGGTCTCTATTTGCATCCTGACAGATGTCAAAATATTTCAGCGTCTTGACCTTCCCGAAGGATGAACACTTGGACAATTTTCTTGTCATTTCCTTGAATGATATGAATCCCCCATACCGCAAAACAGTCCAGTAAGTGGAGCGTTTCCTGTGTTACCTTTGGAGGTGTCATTACACGCTAAACTTTCCAAGAAGCCCAGGACAATTGTTACAAGCACGGAACCTTAGAAAACAAAAAAGTCTACTCAGATTTCATGAAAACATGATTTTGTCTTCATATTTTATGGCTTGTGATGATCTGATACAAACTATAAATTATATTATAAACTAAAATAAACTATAGGACAAAACATCTAAAAAAAACTAACAAAAAAAAATATTTCTTGAATGTTAATGTTCTGTTACAATAAAGAATAAAATTGCTGTACATTAGAATTCTTCTAGAGATTCTTCGAGAAATCTTAAATTAATGTGAAGTCGGAACCAAAGGAGAAATCCATATGAGACGACATAATTTATGAATCTTATGTAAAGAGATATATTCCAATGGATGTGGGCAGCTGAGAAGAACTGAGTAATCTACAATAGGTACAGGTTTTAACTCAATTTGACCCAAATCCAGAGTCCATGTTTATCTCATTTTTTTTTTTATTGTTTCACAAATCTATATAGGGGAAAATGTATTAAAACCTGCCCAGAAGAAAACCAATCAACCAATAAGATTGCTTCTTTCACTTTTGAAAAGGCCTCTGAAAAATAAAAGAAGTGATCTGATTGGTTGCTATGGGCAACTCAGCAATTTTTCCTCTAGATAGGTTTTGATAAATCTTCCCCTTTATCCTCATTGATGTTATAGATATTATGCAAAATTGGTAGCTCAGTTAGCATTGTTGCCATACAATGCTGAGGTTTTGGCTTTAAAGGGGTACTCCGGTAGAATTTTTTTTTTTTATCAACCAGTGCCAGAAAGTTAAACAAATTTGTAAATTACTTCTATATAAAAAATGTTAATCCTTCCAGTACTTATCATTTGCTGTATGATCCACATGAAGTTGTGTAGTCCTTTCCAGTCTGACCACAGTGCTCTCTGCTGACACCTCTGTCCATCTTAGGAACTGTCCAGAGCAGGAACAAACCCCCATAGCAAACCTCTCCTGCTCTGGTCTACAATGCTCTACTTGGACACTTACTCTACAGAAGTTAAAATCCTCAGGTTGGTTTTTAATCCAACTTTTAGCAGGTCACAAGTGGTTTGCTCATACAACCAAGACCCAACCCAATGGTTCAACATTTAATGACATCTAAACTACAAGAAGACCATATGCTACTTAGACAAATGTCAAATATTATTACTAGTCATGTGTAAGCCTTCCCATAACTAATGTGAAATCAATGATGGTGGTCCTCACTAAGAAGCCACCATTGACTCTACAAGTGGATGACTACTCTGATTTAAGTGCAGACACTGAATATAGTCATATTCTCATAAGCACTTATGTGGAGGCCGCTGAGATAACACAGTTCTTGAAAAAATAATCTTCACTAGGGAATTTGGTTTTGACTAAAGTTTTCCTTCAACCTCAACAAACGCTCATTGTTGTGAAATAGAACTCCCTGCGTCTATGTACCTTGACAATAAACATCCAACCCTTTATACTGGACCCTAAAGTTATTTCTTTTATAAATTACCACAAAATATAGTAAAAAACTGATCATTTACTCCACTCTTATTACTTATTATTACTAAATTTAATCGACAGGACTTCTCTAGAGCAGCATCTCCTTATCACCAAATATTCTCTCTTTAAGTGGTATTCCGGGAATTTTTTTTATGTGACTATGTTACAGGGGCTGTAAAGTTAGTGTAGTTCATAATATAGTGTCTGTACCTGTGTGTGATGGTTTTCTCACAATTCTTCTGTGATTTTCACCCCAATATTTATTTTTAACAGCATACAAAATTACTGTTGTCTCAGATTTTCCCAGGTTGCAATGCGGCCGAGACCTGACTCACTAGTCAGCTGATAACAGGGAGCCTGTCTGCTTCAATGGGTGGAGCAATCGCTTGGTGGGAGAGAGATCAATCTGCAACTAATGCAACAGCTGTAGGCACCCTGATTGAAAACCACAGGTCTTTTGAATGGATTCAGCTCATTTATGTTTCAATGGGTGGGGTGGCTGATGTGTGGGAGGGAGGAGAATGGAATCATGGGATTTGTAGTCAAAAAAAGAAAATTCAAACAGGAAATACCAGTTCACAAAAAGCGAACTCTGGAGCCAGGAGCTCGTGAGGTCATAGCCCTACCCCCTCCTGACATCAGGCCCTTCCCCCTCAATGCAAGTATATAGGAGGGGGCATGATGGCTGTCACGACCCCCCATAGACTTGCATTGAGGGGGCAGGGCATGATGTCATGAGGGGGCGGGGTTATGACATCACGAGCTCCCGGCAGATAGACCTAGGCTTGATGTGGTACAAATAATGGACTGTAAAAAGCTACATGACAAACCCCATGAGATATATAATGGCCGCCATTGGAGGAAATCACCAAACAATTTGTTATGGATGTAGAAGACCAAGGTGATGATACCATTGACTTCAACTTTTTGATTTTAGAATTTTCTTATTTTTCTTCTCCCAAAATATACTCACATCTTTGTATTTCATTCAAGTTATACAATTTGTATATAATATATGAATATAGCGCTTTTAACCTACAGACCTTGGATAATTATCATGTAACCTTCTAAACCCTGTAATGCCAAACAGACTTTTCCTGATGAACTTCCATGACCAGATTCCCTCCCGGAGAGGAGGAACATCCTAGAGGCATCTGAGTCGGACTCGATGTCAGAGACTTTCTTAGCCGTCATTGTCTTTCTCCTGACACAGCCGAGCAGGTATAGTCCTTAAGTCCAAAATAAACACTTGCTTGGCTTCCCCACTTCTGTCTGATAAAAAGGAGCCCTCTATAAATGCTCACCACTCCGCTAGCTATCATGCCCTCTATCGCCTTTTTGCAAAAACGTAATCCACCAAATGCTTTCATGGTAACCTTATACATCGGCAGGTCCCGATAACATCTTCAGGCCCCCGTGACAGTCAGGAACTCGCAAGCATGGAGTTAATAATACAGAGTTTCAGAAAAAACCCAAGCTGGCAGAAGGAGAGGAGGAATTGAATAAAAGAGGCCGGTGTGGCTGTAATTGGGACCATCTGAGCTTCCTTAGAGAAGGATTAGGGGAAAGAGACAGGCCTCGCCCGCGAAGATTAGTTTCAATTAGATGGGCTGGAGGCAAAAGTCAGGACTTGGTGAAAGATTAAAACAAGGAGGTAGAAAATGTTCCAATAGCCTTGCTTTGGGCTTTACTGCTGTGGATCTGGAGAAAGCAAAGTAATTCAAGGCAAGCGTCTCCATGGAAGTTAGGAAGAAGTTTACAATGCTAAATTCATTATATATGCTGATGACTTTCTTTCAGCAAAGTATACGACAGAACCGTAGATAAGGATCCAGCCCGTTTTCATTGCATTCAGATGATCACCCGCGGCTATTGCTAAATAAAAGTCTCATTGAGTGGTTTATGTCACAACTTTAGCGGACGATAAAGCTTCTACATTTACCTCGCCTCATGTGTTCCATCCACCGCTAAGCAATGAGATTATACTGAGTACGTACAAGAAGAATGAGAACTAACCGAATTAAAGGGGTACTCCGGCCCTAAGACATCTTATTCCCAAAGGAAAGGTGATAAAATGACTGATCGCGGGGGTCCCACCACTTGGGACCGCCGCAATCTTTCATGCAGCACCCTACTATCGTCAGCCTCCGGAGCGAACATTGCTCCGGGTCTGATGAATCACGATCATGGGGCTGGAGTATCAGGACATCATGGCTCTGCCCCCATGTGACATCACGCTCTGCCCCCTCAATGCAAGCTTATGGGAGGGGGGGCGTTACAACCGCCACACCCCCTCCCATAGGCTTGCATTGAGGGGACGGATCCGTGACGTCATGATACTCCAGCCCCGTGATTGTAATTCATAATTCATGATAGCGGGGTGCTGCATGAAAGATTATCGGGGTCCCCAGAGGCGGAAACCCCGCATTAAGGCATCTTATCCCCTATCTTCTTGGAGCTTCCGTGTTCGTGATGTCAGGTCATGCCCCCCTCCATTCATGTCTATGGGAGGGGGCGTGGCGGCTAGTACGCAGCCAGCACACCTCCTCCCATAGACATGAATGGAGGGGGCATGGCGGCTGTCGTCGCAGTCATCCGGCATGGAGCGAAGTTTGCTCCGTGCACCGGATGACTGGGGTGCCGCAGCGGAGATCGCGGGGGGCCCCCAGTGGTGGGACCTCCACGATTACACATCTTATCCCCTATCCTTTGGATGTTTTCTGGCGAAGTACTCCTTTAAAGGGAACCAAGCAGTAAATGTTACCATATTAACGCTTGGCAACGCGTTATATATGGAAAAATCTTTATCCTCACTATCCCCAGGGGACATTTTTGCCCTCAGAGTTGGTAAGAACATGAAGTTATAAAGTCTCCCCCAGTCGCTCCGTTAATAGTCCCCAGGGCAGGCAGCTGTACTTATTTGATCCCATAGCTCCGGCCATAGTGAGGCCCCCTTGGTGTGATCGATCTGCTTCCTAAGCCAACGGAGCAGAGTGGTGACGTGGGATATCAATCACACCGAGGGTTGATGTAAAGTGCCAACCATCTATTGTGTATTGGGCCTCTAGACTTTGACGTACACATTTGTGTTACTTACAATTTCCAACAGAGAGGACTTGTTGAAGTTCAACATACTCAACCACTCTTTCCCCCGACATCCTTCTTCGACTGTTGGAAATTGTAAGTAATACCAATGTTTTTCTCTTGTTCCACTCATGGATATTTCAAGCCAAGAAGAACGTCTTGATCAGAGGTTCTATCTTGGCAAGATCAAGGACTAGACAGTGAATTACAATTTTGCCCCGAAGGATGGAAAGTTTGGCCATGACCATTCTTGAAACCATAATGCAATTCTGTAAATATTTAACACAATATTATATGGCCTCTTAGTGAAACTATCACGTATTATCTTCCAGTTTTGTCTCCAATATGTGTAAGTAATAACAAATAGAAAAAGCATTCATCAATGTGATAATTGTGTTACACGACTGCCCAACGTTTCCAGGCCTTGATGTCGTTTCCTAGAGAAGTCTACAGAACTTCGCACCCATCAATAAGTTATGATTCCTCATTCTTTCCCAGTAAGTCAATCCAAACAAACATGACATTTCTGCGCAATTTATTGGACGTTCTCCAGACACCGTGTGGAAGAACATTTTGTTATGTTTAAAAAATTAAATAAAGTGCTAAAAAAGAAAGATAGGTCTTCCTCCCCATCAATCTGCCCTTAAAGTGGTGCTCCGACAAAAAACATCTCATCCCCTATCCAAGGGATAGGGGATAAGATGTCTGATCATGGGGGTCCAGCCACTTGGGACCTCCATGATCTCTGGTCACACTGCACCCCCTACATTCATGCCACTGGGACACCCTGCGATCTCCTCTGGAGCACCCCAGTCATCTGGTGCACGGAGCGAACTTTGCTCCGTGCCGGATGACTGGCAATGCCACGCCAAAGTCTTGTGACGTCACGACCATGCCCCCTTGTGACGTCGCGCCCACTCTCAAAACAAGTCTATGGGAGGGGGCATGACAGCCGCCATGAACCCTCCCATAGACTTGCATTGAGGGGCGTGGTGTGACATCACAAAGGGGCGTGAACAAGGGGGCATGACTACATGAATGCCGGGTGCTGCAGGGAGATTGCTGCAGGGAGCGTCGGGACCCATCCGATCAGACATCTTATTCCCTATCCATTGGACAGGGGATAAGATGTCAAGGGGCGGAGTTCCCCTTTAATACCCACTAACAATAAAGTGATAACAGAATGTTCAAAATTTTTGGTAATTTATACAAAAGGTAAAGCTTAAGTCTCGCAGTGATGTAAGTATTCATACCCTTTACTCAGGACTTAGGTTAAGCCCCTTTGGCAGTGATTCCAGCCTCCAGTTTTCTTGGGGATGAGGCCACAAGGTTTATAACTGGATTTGGGGATTTTCTCCCATTCATCTCTGTAGATCCTGTCAAGCTCTGTCGGATTGTATGGGGACCATTGGTGGAACTTTAGCAACACAAAATTGCACAAATCCTCTGCTCAATAGGAATACAGGTGTGCATAAAGGTAGTCCCAATAACAGAGCTCCACCTTGCTCATATAGCAACTATTATGTACAACACAATGGGCTATACGGCATAGGAATGATTGTAATGAGGATTAACTCACGATCATGAAGAACTTTTTCATGATACTTTTTCTTTATTTTCAAATCATGCGTCTTAAAGACAGAAAGTGCTGGTGCATAGGCAGAAGTAAATCATATAATCTGCATCTCCCAGGCCATGGCACAATGTTTCGGGGAGGACCATTGGTGGAAGCCATTTTCAAGTCTTTCTATATCCTGTCTCTGAGCTCTGCTAGCTATAGCTAGTGCTACTCGCCAATATTTACTGGGTTTACAACATATATTGTGTTACATCCTATCTGTTTTTTTTTCTGTATATTACACAGTGTCTGAAGAAGGTCCAATAAATAGGACAGAAATGTCACCTCATTTGGATCGTCTTCACTTGAGCCCGATTGCATTACATAGTAGCAAAGAAAATCATTGCAAATACCAAAAAATACTTGTCCTTTCACAAAACTACAGTTCCCAGAATACCCTAAGGAGGCCATTGGTTGAAGGCCAAAGATAGGCAACCAGTACCGAGGCTCAGATTGCCTACTAGGTAACCCCGACCTTTCCTTAAGATTAGAACCTCATTTTTGGAATCTACAACTTTTTCAGGTGTGTCTTGCTCAAATACCCTTGTGGGTCTGTTCTCCTACTCCTGAACCCACCACGATTATGTGCGCCACAGAGCGCCACCTACAGCTTTTTCTAAAATTATCTTATGCAGTAACAAACAAGTTTCATCAGCCTCATTCATGAATATTAAATATATATTAAATATAGAAGATGGAATTAGAAATCCCTACTTTTTACTTTGCCACTGTACTCAGTCATGGGACTATTGCCCATCTGTTATTGTAAAAGAATTGTAAATTGGCTCCAATTAAATGAAAATATTGAAATATCCTGATTCCTAAAAGAGGGTCTACTCTTCAGGAAGGGTAGTGCTTACCTAGTAGGAGATTTGAGTTTCTGTAATACTTGTTGCCTGTCTTTGACCAGTGGCCTCCAACCTAGGGACTCCTAAGGGCATTTTAGGATCTGTAATTTTGTGAAAGGACAGGTCTTTTTTTTTTTTATTGGTAATGATTTTTTTTTCTTTTGCAACTAACTATGAAATGGGCTCAAGAGACTCTTAAAGGAGAAGTATCATGGGGAAAACGTATCCTCTATCCAAAGTGGATAATTTTTAGGTCCCAAAGGTCCTACGGCTGGGACTCGCGATCTCCTGTACGGGGCCTCAGCTCTCCCTGGGAGCAGCGTGTCACGACCCCTCTATGAGAGAGCCATAAACATCTGAAAGGCTCTCCCATTGAGATATATGGACAAGGGATAACTTGTTCAGCATGACATGTCTCCTTTAACTAAAGATAAAAATTAACCCCCTGTTTTTTGGATTTAATAGAATTGAAAACATATCATTTTTGTATTCTATAGAGGTTCCATTTCAGACAGTAAGGGAATATCCACAGGATAACTGGGGCTCCCCAGGGTTGGTATTCTCACCTATATGGTAGGACAACCCCATTGAAGAAGAGGTTTCATAGTACCTATTCTTATCATATATTGTCGGGTTCTCCTGTCTGTCTTCTACTCCAGCTCTATTCATCGGATATTGGATACTAGATTTATGGAGATAGAATGATGATCCAGTGATTAATTCTGATTGCCATATTGGACTGGGACAGATTTTCCCACTGGTATGGGACAAGGATTTTTTGTCTTCCTCAGGATCAACACAGTAGGGACTCAATAGGGATAACTTGATGGTTGAACTTGATGGACTCTTGGTGGTCTATTTTCAACCTTATGAACCATGTTACTATTTTACCTTATCAACCAAGTAGAGTAATATTAATGCACTGGTCACTCAACTTACAATGACCTCAACATACAATATTTTCAACATACAATGGTCTTTTCTGGACCATTGTAACTCGAAACCAGACTTAACATACAATACTACGGACAATCCAGATCTGTGAAACGTGTCAATGGCTGGAAGAACTGATCAATCAGAATGGGCATTCATTGGTAAAACCCCTGTACATTCTGAAGCTCATGCACTGACTGGTGTCTGGTAGCGCCCCCTACAGTACAGGGTGGTATTACATGTTCTTTTATACTCTTTACCTGTCCCAGGGTTAGCTGCTCCTTTGGACACCAGGTAAGGGCGGCTCCATGTTACTTTTTTTTAGGACACTGTGTACTGTACAGGACCCTGAAGAAGCTCCTGTCCTCTACATAAACAGTGATTTACAGCTCACAGCAGATCTTTCTTATGTTTATATGTAAGGACTTGCTCTATCTCTATTAGTTATCTACTTATTCTTCTTTAATCCCCAGTTTTTCTTATTTTTGGATGACATTTTGGGGGCCCTAGAACCAATTTCCGGGTTATAGAGCTATGGTCTCAACATACAATGGCCGTCCTGGGACCAATTCCTATTGCAACTTGATGGACCGCTGTATAAAATCAAGCCATGACTCCCAAGTGTCCATGCCCTGTGATTGTTTCCATAAATCTCATGAAAACCCTCAATGACTGGCTCCACTGTGGTCTCTATGCCTACTGGATTTGAACAGTTGTGCCTTGGTGGGCCTCAGACGAGGGGCCTTCTCTCTGACATTTACTCCTTATTTCTCCAGCCTCCTGAGGGCATCCCTCCGCTACATGGGCCGCTGGGAGGATGTTCTCAATACTACCATTACACTACTTCAGTGGCGTGTTATCTGGGTGAGGGCTTCTATTTGCACCTCCTATAAGGAAACCCAGAATAAACTGATTATGGGCTGGTATCATACTCCAGAACTATTGAATAGACTAAAAATTGTCATCCTTCCTCAATGCCGGCGTTGTGGGGTGGGGCTGGGTATGGTGTTTCATATTTTCTGGTCCTGTCCTCTCTTAGCTGATTACTGGAAAAAAAAAGCGCTTGATATTGGATGCCCTGGGTGTTTCGGTCCTTCTGGACCTTCTTATTTACCTTCTTCATCTCTCACATCTCACTCTACCTAAGAAGCCATTTCAGCTCTTCATGCATATTGGCTTAGCAACTAAAACCCTTATTGCTAAGTGTTGGAAGAGGACCATCCCTCCCTCTGAGTCTGACCTGTTAACCCGTACACGTGACATCCGTTCTTTGGAATTTCTCTCGGTCTCTTTAAATAATTCTATCCCCTCATTTCTCTCTGTCTGGGAACCTTGGGAACACTTCTCTGCCTTGATTTCTCAACCTCACCTTCTCTTCCTTTCTCTTCTATTTCTCCCTCCTCTTCCCGTCACCTCTTGTGGTGGTTGTGTGTTTGTCTTTGTGTCCACATTGTTGGTGTTTCCCCCCTCCCTTACCCCTCCCCTCCCTGTGTTTGTGGCCCTTTGGGCCTTACTGCCTACATAAGTTGGTGTGTAGACTTACGCATATTTAAGCCTTTAAATGGTTAAAGTTGCGGATTTATTGTGTTAGCATTTTGGTAACTAGGGCCTTTGCTGGGATTGCCGTGGTTTTATTGGCTTACCTTGGCCCTCCCATTTGCCTGTTATTTTGCTTATACCATACCGACTGTTATTGGGTTTTGGCCCTCTGTGTTGTAATTTGTATGTTTTTTTATCCTTTATTTGGATTTGTATCCATGAAAAATTCCTTAATAAAAATTACAGTAAAAAAAAAAAATATATATATATATATCATGAAAACACTGCTTGACAAGAGGGCAGCCTTGAAGGAGGTACAAAAATGGCTAGAAGATAGGTTCAGCTCACCATGAGGGAATTCAAGCATTCTAGGCAATGTAGGGAAACAACATGTCTTCCATACAGGGGAACAGGTCTAGATAACCAAGGCCGGATCCCAGGTACAGACATCCGATTGTAGCAAAAAAAACAAAGAAAAGACCTCTAGCTCCTGTAGGTAGCTGGAGCTCTTTTCTTTTTTTTTTGCTACAATCTTGAATGGGGAACATTACACAGAGTGGCTATAAGGAGCTTCTTTTGTTCTGGATGACCTGCCATGACGGGATGAAACAATGCTTTTTATTTGAGCTACTATATGTAATACTTCATTTCGCCTGCGGTGGTGCTGCAGTAAACTTGAACACATGTTGTCAAGTTCTCCTACACATAACAGTAGATCACAACCCCATTTTATGTTTCTTTTTGTTTTTGGAATCTTTGTTCCCACTGGAATTTTAAAAAGCCATTTAGAAAACTAGAGAATGAAATGAGACGGATGAAAGATACAACTGCACATCAGATATGAGGGTTTTACTCCGACAAACTTAGAAACATGCACATTTTGGTTTCCTTAATCTAAACAAGGAACATGACCGGTATTTTAGTTGTACATTTATTCCAGTTGGACATTCGATTTTTTTTATGGTAAATAGGAAATATTAGAAGTGAAACATTTATTTTAAACCTCAGTCTCGGAGACTAAACATACATCAGCTCTGGTCCTGACATGGATTCTCAAGTATTCAACATTTTGGCTTAAGGTAAGGAATACGAAGTATATACACTGTTTAAAAAAATTAAGGGAACACTAATATAACACATTCTAGATCTGAATGAATGAACTAATCGTATGAAATATTTTCGTCTTTACATAGTTGAATACACTGACAACAAAATCACACAAAAATTATCAATGGAAATCAAGTGTATCAACCCATGGAGGTCTGGATATGGAGTCACACTCAAAATCACAGTGGAAAACCCCACTACAGGCTGATCCAACTTTATGTAATGTCCTTAAAACAAGTCACAATGAGGCTCAGTAGTGTGTGTGGCCTCCACATGCCCGTATGACCCCCCTACAGCACCTGGGCATGCTTCTGATGAGGTGGAGGATGGTCTCCTGAGGGATGTCCTCCCAGACCTGGACTAAAGTATCCGCCAACTTCTGGACAGTCTGTGGTGGATGGAGCGAGACGTCCCAGATGTGCTCAATCGGATTCAGGTCTGGGGAATGGGCGGCCAGTCCATAGCATCAATGCCTTCCTCTTGTAGGAACTGCTGACACACTCCAGCCACATGAGGTCTAGCATTGTGTTGCATTAGGAGGAACCCAGGGCCAACCGCACTAGCATATGGTCTCAAAAGGGGTCTGAGGATCTCATCTCTGTGCCTAATGGCAGTCAGTCTACCTCTGGCAAGCACATGGAGGGCCCCCAAAGAAATGCCACCCCACACCATTACTGACCCACTGCCAAACCGGTTATGCTGGAGGATGTTGCAGGCAGCAGAACGTTCTCCATGGCGTCTCCAGACTCTGTCACGTCTGTCACATCTGTGAAGAGCACAGGGTGCCAGAGAAGAATTTGCCAATCTTTGTGTTCTCTGACAAATGCCAAATGTCCTGCACGGTGTTGGGCTGTAAGCACCTGCCCAATACCATCCCTACAGTAATCGTTGTGGGGGCAGCATCATGTCTGGAGGAAACCAGGCACTGCCCATCCCCTGCCCAATACCATCCCTACAGTGATCATGGTGGGGGCAGCATCATGTCTGGGGGAAACCAGGCACTGCCCATCACCTGCCCAATACCATACCTACAGTAATCACGGTTGGGGCAGCATCATGTCTGGGGGAAACCAGGCACTGCCCATCTCCTGCCCAATACCATCCCTACAGTGATCATGGTGGGGGCAGCATCATGTCTGGAGGAAACCAGGCACTTCCCATTACATGCCCAATACCATCCCTACAGTGATCATGGTGGGGGCAGCATTGTGTCTTGAGGAAACCAGGTACTGGCCATCACCTGCCCAATACCATCCCTACAGTGATCATGGTAGGGGCAGCATGATGTCTAGGGGAAACAAGGCACTGCCCATCACCTGCCCAATACCATCCCTACAGTGATCATGGTAGGGGCAGCATGATGTCTAGGGGAAACAAGGCACTGCCCATCACCTGCCCAATACCATCCCTACAGTGATCATGGTGGGGGCAGCATCATGTCTGGAGGAGACCAGGCACTGCCCATCACCTGCCCAATACCATCCCTTCGGTGATCATGGTGGGGGCAGCATCATGTCTGGAGGAAACCAGGCACTGCCCATTACCTGCCCAATACCATCCCTACAGTGACCATGGTAGGGGCAGCATCCTGTCTGGGGGAAATCAGGCACTGCCCATCACCTGCCCAATACCATCCCTACAGTAATCACGGTTGGGGCAGCATCATGTCTGGGGAAACCAGGCACTGCCCATCCCCTGCCCAATACCATCCCTACAGTGATCATGGTGGGGGCAGCATTGTGTCTTGAGAAAACCAGGCACTGCCCATCACCTGCCCAATACCATCCCTACAGTGATCATGGTGGGGGCAGCATCATGTCTGGAGGAGACCAGGCACTGCCCATCACCTGCCCAATACCATCCCTACAGTGATCATGGTAGGGGCAGCATCCTGTCTGTGAGAAACCAGGCACTGCCCATCACCTGCCTAATATCATCCCTACAGTGATCATGGTGGGGGCATCATCACGTCTGGAGGAAACCGGGCACTGCCCATCACCTGCCCAATACCATCCCTACAGAGATCATGGTGGGTTCAGCATAATATCTGGGGGAAACCAGGCACTGCCCATCACCTGCCCAATACCATCCCTACAGTTATCATGGTGGGGCAGCATCATGTCTGGAGGAAACCAGGCACTGCCCATTACCTGCCCAATACCATCCCTACAGGGATCATGGTGGTGGCAGCATCATGTCTGGAGGAAACCAGGTACTGCCCATCACCTGCCCAATACAGTGATCATTGTGGGGGAAGCATCATGTATGGAGGAAACCAGGCACTGCCCATCACCTGCCCAATACCATCCCTACAGTGATCATGGTGGGGACAGCATCATGTCTGGAGGAAACCAGGCACTGCCCATCACCTGCCCAATACCATCCTTACAGTGATCATGGTGGGGCAGCATTGTGTCTTGAGGAAACCAGGCACTGCCCATCACCTGCCCAATACCATCTCTACAGTGATCATGGTGGGGGCAACATCATGTCTGGGGGAAACCAGGTACTGCCCATCACCTACCCAATACTGTCCCTCCAGTCCAGTATGTGAAGCAATCAGAATGCATAGTATATATCGAGATCTGGGGCAAAACTTGATCTTCTTATGCTGACCATGGTTCGTCCTTAAAGGGGTTATCCAGGGAAAAACTTTTTTTTTACATACCAACTGGCTCCAGAAAGTTAAACAGATTTGTAAATTACTTCCATAAAAAAAACCTAATCCTTTCAGTACTTATGAGCTTCTGAAATTAAGGTTCTTCTTTTCTGTCTAAGTGCTCTCTGATGACACGTGTCTCAGGAACTACACAGAGTAGAAGAGGTTTGCTATGGGGATTTACTTCTAAACTGGGCGGATCCTGAGACACGTGTCATCAGAGAGCACTTAGACAGAAAAGAACAACCTTAACTTCAGAAGCTCATAAGTACTGAAAGGATTAAGATTTTATAATAGAAGTAATTTACAAATCTGTTTAACTTTCTGGAGCCTATATATATATATATATATATATATATATATATATATATATAAAAGTTTTTTTTCCTGGATAACCCCTTTAAATAGTAAGCTTTTCAGACAACTTTGGTATCTGGCTAAAGTGGCAGCAAAGTTCCTTCTTTTATCTGTGTAGGATACAGGATAATTGTATATTCAGGTTTTTATGGATGGGTATAAATATGAAGCTGCTGTATCCCTTTTGACACCAGGGGGCACTCTGACACAGGGTTTTAGTAATATGCTCAGAATCATTTGATCACTTGACATGCGCACCATGTCATGTGATGATTTCTGACATTTGACACAGCCGTTTGTGCATGATCTGGCGAACCACTGGCGTTCATCTTTCTAAACCTCTGTAAGTGAATATTATAACATCTGTTTGTTTGATGTGTATGAACCTGTATATATATATATATATATATATATATATATATATATATATATCATATAAGATAGCAATCACCCCAGTTGAAGCTGGAGGTGAAACGCGTCGGGCATGACTTGTACTTTGCACCTAGCACTTGCATATTTGTGTCACATGTACAATGACCATTTTTTTTTACACAAGTATCAGGGTTTTCTTTAACATTACACTCCACACTTTTACTTTTTTGGGAAAATTTGGTGGGTTAATCTTGCACTTTTAGATTAAACATTGTTTATATTTTTCTATACAATTTATTGCTGTTGATTTTATACATATTCTTTTCCATATTATTAAATTGCATAGTCTGTCCTCTCCTGTACATAATCCAGTTTTTTATTGGTACATTTCCAATTCACTTTAGTCCCTTTGTTTACTTGTTTTTATGCATTTCCATAAATTGCTAAATAAAATGTCTATATTTTTTTAAATCTAATATTATGTTGAGGACTATGTGTTGGATTTATTTTCATGTATTTGCCTTGTTTGTTTTAGATGACCCATTTTCTGACATCCTATTCGCATTTAGAGTTAATCGAGATGGGTCACATTTATTTCAGTCGGCGCCATGTAATGCTTAGTTTCGCCTGTGGTGGCACTGTAGGGAAATGGAACACTTGCTGCAAAATTACAACTGATTACTGGGATTCTGTTTGATTAGCTTTTTTTTTTTTTTAATGATTTTATTTATAATTTTTTGGGGGAGTTCTAACAAAAAGAGACAGTAAAAAGTGGACAATTAATAATAATAATGATAATAATAATAAATTAATATGAATACATTATAAATATATATAACTATATATATATATATGTATATATAACTATATATAACTATACATATATATATATATATATATATATTTTATAGAGCAAATAAAGAAAAAGTCCAGCGCGGCAATTCAAGCAATGCTCAAGACTTTATACAGCCATCAGCCAACATGGAAGACAGGTGACGCGTTTCGGCCACAGTGCGTAGCCTTAGTCGTACGACTAAGGCTACGCACTGTGGCCGAAACGCGTCACCTGTCTTCCATGTTGGCTGATTGCTGAATAAAGTCTTGAGCATTGCTTGAATTGCCACGTTGGACTCTTTCTTCATTTGCTCTATTATCAACGGACTGGGGTCCGGTCCTGACCGTGTCGTGGCGAGGGCACAAGGGTGAGCTGTGTCAACTTCCCTTTCCGTATATATATTATACTAATTTATTTATGCAATACAATTTATAATCATTTACAGTTATTAGGAATAATATATTAGCAATGTTTTATCAAAATATATGTTATCAATAAAATGAATAATAATAATAATAATAATAATAATACTATGTATCATAATTTCTAATAAAAATTATAATTATTATTAATATATAATAATCTATTTATATAATGCAAACAGATTCTGCAGCACTTTACAATTTTCTTTTAAGATTATGTTCACATCTGCGTCTGAGCTCGTGCGCGGAATCGGTTAAACAAGCCCTTAGCTAAAAATAATAATAATAAGAAGAAGAAGAAATAAATAAATAAATAATAATAATAATAATATATATATATATATATATATATATATATATATAGTTATTTATGTAATACATTTTATAATAATTGACAATTATTAATAATAAGATATTATCAATATTTTATCAAAATATATTTTCGATAATAATAATAAAATAATAATACTACCTATAATAATTTCTGAAAATAATAATAATTACTATTATTATTATTTTAATTATTTCTAATAATAATAATATATAATAACATGTATATAGTGCCAACAGATTCTGCAGAACTTTACAATTTTCCTTTAAGGCTATCTTCACATCTGCATCTGAGCTCTAGTGTGGAATCGGTTAAAGAAGCCAAACCCTAGCTAACAAAAAAGAAATAAAAAATGGCGCAAATTTTTTTTTGTCTGGGCAGATCTTGTTAAATAAACAGATGCCGGATCAGTGGTCTCAAACTGTGGTCCTCCAGATGTTGCAAAATTTCAACTTCCAGCATGCCCGGACAGCCAACGGCTGTGCTAGGCGGAAACGAGACGGACCCCATTGAAGCCAATGGTATCCATCGGAAATGTTGATGTCCATTGTGCAACTGACCGCCACCGGCTAATTTTTTTGTTTTGGTCCACGGAACGTGAGACAGATGTGAATAAGGCCAAAGTGTTTCATTCAATCAACTGGTCACGTCTTACAGAAGACATAATGACGCCTAAAAAATAAAAGACTCTCCGCCGAGAGAGTAGAAGATCCATGAAGAAGCCTCCATACTGTGCGGCGGCAGGAGGGTTAAACGACGAGTCTACGACAATGACCGGCCCTTCGGAAAGTGTGATAGAATCTCCGCATCTGTTCAGGATCTCTTTAACAAGAGGTGTAGCTCGTAAACAAAATTACCGTTAACCGCCCACCAAATAAACGCTTTGATTCCTCCACCAAAAACCGTCCCTAGAGCTTGTTTAGACGAAGAGAAAGAAATGACAAATCGAATCACGTCTCGTCTCCCATAACCAGAGGAGCAACAGATGTCCTCTTGTGCTTTCACGGCTCGGGCTGACGGGCAGAGCAGGCGCTTTCATCAATTTCTAAACACGCGCCGCAGCCCTAACAAAGACTCACTATATGCCGGAGCCCCCGCGCGTTGATGGCCGCTGCTTAGGCTAAGCACCCCTTGAAGTCCTGGTGTTTTTGCTGGCCACGTACGGCAGCATCTCGCTGTTTAGACAAGCACATCTGTTTATTTATAGAGAACAATCCCGGAGACGCGGAGTGCTTACACTCTCAGCAGTTGTTTAAGGCCACTGATTCCATCTTGTATATGTATATATATATATATACTTCTAAACCCTCTGTATAATCGTTTGTATGGGTTGTTTGTTGAAGAGCATTTTTTTTTTAAATTATTTTTGCTCTACGTCAAGTCTGTGACGGGTAAGATGATGCTCCAAATATCTCCCCCGTCCCCCCCCCAGTCAAGCCGCGGTAGAAAGATTCCCTCATGGAAGACTTTTTCGGAAAACATTGCCTTTTTTTTTTACTGATTTAACAGATGACTAAATGGGTGGAAATTGTATGTTGGGCTGTGGGAGATGTAGAGGCATACAGTATGTTTGAATTCTGGGTCCCCAATGCAAAATCTTTTACAGGGTGATCCCCCACCCCCCACTGCAGGGCTGGTGCAAGGATTTTTGCCACTCTGGGTGAAAGCTAATATTGCCTATTGGCTACCCCCCCCCCCCCCCCCTTGACACTCCCCACCTTACAACTGGGGTGACACACTTTAACAAACCTCCTCCTCATTGTGGGGATGTATGGAGATGCGGCAATGTCAGGATGCTGTACGGACCTGCTTTGAATGCTGGCTGGCTACTAACTTTCTTGCAGCGGGCAGAGCGGCGTCCCCCATCAAGGGGGCACTCTAGGCGGCTGCCTATTTTGCCTATAGGCAGAATCGGCCCTGCCCCACTATCATGTATCCTTTATCATACTAGTACCTAGAGATGAGCAAGTCAGCAAATCTGATCCCGAATTTGATAAAGGAGTATTCCAATTGCCAAACGATTTCCCCCTCAAAGTATGTACAGGAGCAGGGACTCTTATCAATGTCCCTGCTCCTGCACAGTACTCTGAGCAATAGAGCAAGGTGTACAGCACCTGTCCCAGTGAATAAAGTAAAAGGAAGCTGTTGGTAGGATTCCTCACCAACTTCTAACTGATAGGGGCAATTCCCTACCTACCTACTAGGGGCATTTATCTAATGGGGGGAATGATCTACCTACCTTCCTTCTGGGTTTTCTTTCTTAAAAGAGGAGCGGGAATTACCTACCTACTGAGGGCTGCTACCTATTGGGGGAACTACATACTCACTACTACACAATCCCTATACCCTTCTACCAAAAACACTTACCTACTCACTCATACCATGCAGGGCACCATTGGAGGCATTGCATGGGGCACTGAGGGTAATGAAAATTGAGGGAATGTGCTAGAAAGGCGTGGAGCCTTAGGCTTTGTTCACATGGTCTGAAAATGTGCGTCTGGATTGACCTTCTGCACATTTGACTAACCGGCAGGCGCTAAGACCACTCTGAAATGCGGCGTCTCATAGACGGCAATGCATTTTATTGCGTTATGTGCCGAAATAATAGACAAGTCTATTATTTCTGTGGACACCAGAAACGTTGGGTGTGGAAATTCTGCCATGTAACCAGTGAAGCACAATCCCCCTTGTGACGTCACGCCCCTCAATGCAATTCTATGGAAGGGGGCATAGACTTGCATTGAGGGAGGCGTGGTGTTACGTCTTTAGGGGGGGTGGGCGTGACATCACGACCACCGCAGCCCGGTGCCAGCGTTCGGTACAAATGATTCCAAATGCTGGGGCAGTGGAGTACCCCTTTAAATAAATAAGACTCATCTGCTGCGGAATGTGCACATGGAATATTAATGCAGAATTACCACGCGGACATTCCGTCGTATGAACATGGCCTTAGATGTTTTTCTGGCAAATTTTGTAGATTTGATGGGAGGATAGAAGAAAAAGAGGAGGTGGGGGGCAGCACCTCGTGGAATACAATTGGAGCAACGTCCTATGAGAATCCTAAAGGGGATGGGCTCTCACCTTGGGAACCTCTTGGTTCATAACGTATCACCCCTAAATTGGGGTAGAGGAGAAGAGCTGTAAGTGGTCCATGCCTTGACTGGTATCCTCTGTGGGAACCCGGAGTAAAAGCAGCAGGCAGGTATAGGCGCTGCATTATCCAGAGGTTCAGTGCGCTTAAAAAACACAAACATTTAGGGATTTACAAACCGAAAACACTTATGCCAAAGGGTTTGAATGAACTTATTGAAAATGTAACCTAGAAGCCATTCCTACCCATGTGTTGTATTTATCCCCTGCCTGTACTTCCTTCCTGTAATATTCATTTGTAATTCTTTTTGCTTTCAGTTGTCATCCATGGTTTGATCACTCGAGTCATACTCACATTTTCCCCCCTACTTTACTATGTATCCAGTTGTTGCCACCCTGAAATTTACTAAAGGGGTACTCCACTGCTAGACGTGGTGTGGCATCATGATCAGGGCCCCCGGCTCTGAGCGTACTGAAAAAAATGTGCAGGAAAGATATAGTGGAGCTGGAGAGGGTTCAAAGATGGTCAACCAGGGTAATACGGGGAATGGGAGGACTACAGTACCCAGAAAGGTTATCAGAATTAGAGTTATTTAGTTTAGAAAAAGAAGGCTTAGGGGCGACCTAATAACTATGTATAAATATATCAGGGGACAGTACAGAGATCTCTCCCATGATCTATTTATACCCAGGACTGTATCTATAACAAGGGGGCATTCTCTACGTCTAGAGGAAAGAAGGTTTCTACACCAGCACAGACAGGGGTTCTTTACTGTAAGAGCAGTGAGACTGTGCAATTCTCTGCCTGAGGAGGTGGTCATGGGGAACTCTGTAAAAGAGTTCAAAAAGGGTCTGGATGCATTTTTTGGAGAATAATAACATTACAGGTTATGGATTCTAGATTTATAGGGACAGAACGTTGATCCAGGGATTTATTCTGATGCCATATTTGGAGTCGGGAAGGAATTTTTACCTCTAGTATGAGGGTTTTTGCCTTCCTCTGGATCAACTCAGTGGGGACTCTCTGGTCTTTTTTCAACCTTATAAACTATGTTACTATGTTACTAATGCTGTAGCACAGGAGTACCCCTTTAATCTATCATACTATTGCACCGCTAGTCGATACAAGTTTGAGCGTCACAAGTCTCCGCCGCATCGCCAGTCATCTCGCACGAAGTGAAATTCGCTCTGTGCACCAGATCTCTGGGGTGCCGCAGCCGAGATCGTGGGGATCCCCCCAATCAGACATCATATCGCCTATCCTTTGGATAGGGGATAAGATGTCTAGGGGCGGAGTACCCCTTTAAGATCTCCTTATAGCATTTAGAGACCTCCCTAGTGGCAGGTGCAGGTAGCATGGACTTTTGCACGCAGCTGCTTGGAACGCCATTGAGCGTTTCTATTGATCCAAATGGTTTAGAATGTGATATGAAGGTATTGTGAGCTCTTTACTTTAGGACATGGATGATAAGGTGGTACCTGTCCACCAGGGGTCCACTTTTGCTATAACCAACCCAAAGGTAGTTGGGTGTATTTGGATCCCCGTGCTTTAAAGGAGTACTCCACTGGAAAACATTTTTTTTTTAATCAACTGGTGCCAGAAAGTTAAACAGATTTGTAATTTACTTCCATTTAAAAATCTTAATCCTTCCAGTACTTATCAGCAGCTGCTGCTGTGCTGCTTCCTTTTTGATTTTCTTCTCTGTCTGACCACAGTGCTCTCTGCTGACTGACACCTCCGCCAATGTCAGAAACTGTCCAGAGCAGGATAGGTTTGCTATGGGGGATTTACTCCTACTCTGGACAGTTCCTAATATGGACAGATATGTAAGCAGAGAGCACTGTGGTCAGACAAAAAAGAAATTTGAAAAGAAAATAACTTCCTGTGGATTATACAGCAGCTGATAAGTACTAGAAGGGTTAAGATTTTTAAATAGAAGTAATTTACAAATCTGTTTAACTTTCTGACACCGGTTGATTTAAAAAGAATGTTTTTCAGGGAGTACCCCTTTAAACAACAAGAGAGCCTATCCCTTTCCTGCTTGTCAGATCAGATCTTGTCTTTTACCTACACAAAGAAGTTCTCCGCTTCTTCTTTGCACAATACAAGACATAAAATAAAATTCAAAAAGTTGACAAACTCAATCTTTCCATCTTGTGTCATCAAACATCTTGGAAATTTCTTATCAAAGAGGCCATTCAGAACATGACACGTAAGAAGATCCGAAGACTCAACGTAAATGATGGTAAACGATGTTCCCGTTGTGTTGGGACTTGGGTGTAATTTTTTTTTATTACAGGCGGGAGGCCTAAGATCTCCTGCCTCGTGTCTTACTAAGTTTACAATATGTGGAATCCCTAAAGAACCCAGTTTATTTTGACTTTTTTAAGCTGACATTTCCAATCACGCTAATTCACCTGAAGCATACCAAGAATCCTTCTATTTACTTTAAGATATTTTTCCAAGGTAACACAATCTGAGGCATCTCTGTCTCTTGTTTACAAGGGGCCCAAGTGCTAACATCTGCCCAATGTAAAGACATGACCAGCGTTCTGTGTGACTCACTGCCTCCTAGACGGCTCAACACTGTCAACAACGAAAAATCGGATACAGGACAAACTTAACAACTTGATTATTTTAAAAATAAAAATAAAATGTTTTGAAAATTGTATTTTTTTAAGAGCAGATCGATCAACGGAGTTGCCAAACTATATAGAGTATGATGGACACTTGTCCATCCGCTACAGACTCTATATTGCTGTGCATATATTAAAGGGGTACTCCGCCCCTAGACATCTTATCCCCTATCCAAAGGATAGAGGATAAGATGTCTGATCACGGGGGGGATCCCCGCAATTGCTGTGCTGCACCCGGCGTTCGTCAGATTCAGTGCCGGAGGCTCGTGACTTCACGAGTGCCCCACGCTCATGATGTCACGGCCATGCCCCCTCAATGCAAGTCTATGTGAGGGGGCATGACGGCACAAGCGGGGTGTGACCGTGACATCACGAGCCTCTGCCCCGCATCACCAGTCATCCGGCACGGAGCGAAGTTCCGCAGCAGAGATCGCAGGGGTCCCCAGACTGGTGATGCAGGGCATAGGCTCACGGGGCAGAGGCCCGCTTGTGATGTCACGGCCATGCCCCCTCAATGCAAGTCTATGGGAGGGGGCGTGACGGACTTGCATTGAGGGGGCATGGCCATGACGTCACAAGTGGTTGGCACTAGTGAAGTCACGAGCCTCCGGCACTGAATCTGACTCTCTAAACAAACACCGGGTGCAGCACGGCGATTGCAGGTGTCCACCGCGATCAGACATCTTATCCACTATCCTTTGGATACAATGTAACGATATTCCTGGTTTATGTCGTTATACTGGTAGAACAATAGGCCAATGTATTCCTGTGCTGGCTCCATTGACTCCCATTAACCGAACATAGTCTACTAATGACCATGTTTTGTCCTTCAATGGAACCAGTGTCACAAATAGACTACATTAAGTAAATTAAAATCAATGAAAGCGCCATACCACTCTCCCGATATGCCGACAGGCCCGTCGCTACAGGACAGGCAAACCAAGCAATTTCTTGGGGCCCCGAGCTGGCTGGGGGGCCCCGAGCACAGCCAGCGCTTGCCCGTCCTGTAGCGACAGGGCAGTTCTCCCCATCGCCAGGGCCGAATTAACAATCCTGCTCTTGGAGTTTGAGCTCCGGGCCCCAGGCACCCAGTCAAACAAGAGGGCCCCCGAATGTCTGACATTTTTTTTAAATAAACTCATTTGCAGCTGTGGAGTTCTTCTCACCTCACCACAATCACACTCCCCCCACCCCCGCTGCACTTGGTATCTTCCCTCAGCCCGGACTCTTCTCTCAGCCTTCAGCCGTCTGAGCAGGAGGAGGGGGGAGGAGAGAGCTGTGAGGAAAGGAGACCGCAGAGGCTGTACAGCATGGGGCCTGACTACAGTAGGTGTCTCTGCATGTATTTGTGTATAAGCATGTGTGTGTGTGTTTGTGTTGATATATATATGTGTGTACATATGTGTCTGTCTATGTACTGTGCCCGTGTGTGTTACTACTAGGGATGACTATATGTAAAGTGCATGTGTGTATCTATATCAGTGTTTCCCAACCAGGGTGCCTCCAGTTGTTGCAAAACTACAACTCCCAGCATGCCCGGACAGCCAAAGGCTGTCTCGGCATGCTGGGAGTTGTAGTTTTGCAACCTCTGTAGGCATCCTGGTTGGGAAACACTGATCTATTCTATCTGTGTGTGTATGATGCATGTATAGTAGTGTTGAGCGGCATAGGCCATATTCGAATTCGCGAATATTCGCGAATATATGGACGAATATTCGTCATATATTCGCGAATATTCGCATATTCGTTATATCCTCGTTTTATTTTCGCATATGCGAATATTCGCGCATGCGAAAATTTACAGATGTGAAAATTAGTATATACAAAATTAGCATAAGTTAAAATTCGCATATACGAATATTCGCATATGCTAATTTTCTCATATGCGAATTTTCGCACGCCAGTCTCACACAGTAGTATTAGAGCCTTCTTTACACCACACAAGCTGGAAGCAGAGAGGGGTGATCACTGTGATGTGTACTGTGAAGAAAAAAAAAAAAAAAAAAAAAAAAAAAACGAATATTCGTAATTACGAATATATAGCGCGAAATTCGCGAAATTCGCGAATTCGCGAATATGCGATATTCGCGAATAATATTCGAATTGCGAATATTCGCGAGCAACACTAATGTATAGTATGTAATGTGTACAGTGTGTGTGTATGATGCATGTACAGTATGTCATATGTACAGTATGTGTGTGTATATAATGCATGTACAGTATGTAATGTGTACAGTGTGTGTATACAATGCATGTACAGTTTGTAATGTGTACAGTATGTTGTGTGTATGATGCATGTACAGTATGTAATGTGTACAGTATGTGTGTATGAAGCATGTACAGTATGTAATGTGTACAGTATGTTGTGTGTATGAAGCATGCATGTACAGTATGTAATGTGTACAGTATGTTGTGTGTATGATTCATTTACAGTATGTAATGTGTACAGTATGTGTGTGTATGAAGCATGTATAGTATGTAATGTGTACAGTTTGTGTGTGTATGAAGCATGTATAGTATGTAATGTGTACAGTGTGTGTGTATGATGCATGTACAGTATGTAATGTGTACAGTATGTTGTGTGTGTATGAAGCATGCATGTACAGTATATAATGTGTATAGTGTGTTGTGTGTGTATGAAGCATGCATGTACAGTATGTAATGTGTACAGTATCTGTGTGTGTATGAAGCATGCATGTACAGTATGTAATGTGTACAGTATGTGTGTGTATGAAGCATGCATGTACAGTATGTAATGTGTACAGTATGTTGTGTGTGTATGAAGCATGATTGTACAGTATGTAATGTATACAGTGTATTGTGCGTGTATATAATGGATGCAGTGGCGGATCCAGGGGGGGGGGAATGGGGAAATTGCCCCGTCCCGTGCGTGCACCCATTGGAAAGCAACGCGGAGGAGCGGAGCAGCGAACAGGACATGCGCTGGCCAGCATGGTAAGTGACCAGCGGCATATCAGCTTCAGTGCTCCGACCACCGCTCCTCCAGTCCCGGGACCTACTGCTATGGTGGCCGGAGCAGTGGTGGGAGCACTGAAGTAGGGCAGTAAACAGGCATACAGCCTCCAGCCATACACTGTATGGCTGGAGGCTATATGTCTGTGGGGGAACATACTACACCTAATGTGGGGGGACTATACGGCACCCAATGTGGGGGAACTATACCGCACCTAATGTGGGGGGACTATACTGCACCTAATGTCGGGGAACTATACTGCACCTAATGTGGGGGAACTATACTGCACCTAATGTGGAGAACTATACTGCACCTAATGTGGGGGGACTATACTGCACCTAATGTGGGGGAACTATACTGCACCTAATGTGGGGGAACTATACTGCACCTAATGTGGGGGGATTATACTGCACCTAATGTGGGGGAACTATAGCCTAATGTAGGGAGAACTATACTGCACCTAATGTGGGGAACTATACTGCACCTAATGTGGGGTAAACTATACTGCACCTAATGTGTAGAACTATACTGCACCTAATGTGGAGAACTATACTGCATCTAATGTGGGGAACTATACTGCACCTAATGTGGAGAACTATACTGCACCTAATGTGGAGAACTATACTGCAGCTAATGTGGGGAACTATACTGCACCTAATGTGGAGAACTATACTGCACCTAATGTGGGGGAACTATACTGCACCTAATGTGGGGAACTATACTGCACCTAATGTGGAGAACTATACTGCACCTAATGTGGGGGAACTATACTGCACCTAATGTGGGGAGAACTATACTGCACCTAATGTGGAGAACTATACTGCACCTAATGTGGAGAACTATACTGCAGCTAATGTGGGGAACTATACTGCACCTAATGTGGAGAACTATACTGCACCTAATGTGGGGGAACTATACTGCACCTAATGTGGGGAACTATACTGCACCTAATGTGGGGAACTATACTGCACCTAATGTGGGGAGAACTATACTGCACCTAATGTGGAGAACTATACTGCACCTAATGTGGGGAACTATACTGCACCTAATGTGGTGAACTATACTGCACATAATGTGGGGAACTATACTACACCTAATGTGGGGGAACTATACTGCACCTAATGTGGGGGAACTATACTGCACCTAATGTGGGGGAACACTGCTGCACCTAACGTGGGGGGGAACTGTGCCGCGCCTAACGTGGGGGGAACTATGCCGCACCTAACGAGGGGGAACTGTGCTGCACCTAATGTGGGGGCCAGCGATACTACGTCCTAACGCCGGCCCTAGAGCATGACGTGCGTGAACATCAAGGGGGGGGGGGGGGGCTCCATGTCCATTTTGCTTGGGGCCCCCAAATTCCTTCAAACGGCCCTGTATGCCGACCTATATGCTGAATGTAGGCTACTTTATAAATGGGAATTTAGCCTTGTATACAAGACTATACATACCAAAACTTCAACTCATATATTTGCTATGGGTGTAAGAGACAGTGGGCTCAGCCCAAATTGGCTACTTATGTCAACTCTTGTGAAAAAGAATCAGAATGGAGTACCAATTTCGCCTCTTATCCTCAATAGATGCCCCATCTTGTGTATGGTACTGTACAACAGTGTTTAATGTTGTGTTCCCTAAAAATAACTAAACACCCAACCATTCATGTCTAAACCGTGGCAACAAAAGTGAGTACACCCCTAAGTGGAAAGGTCCATAATGGTTCCAATCAGCCATTTTTCTCCATGGTGTCATGTGACTTGTTTGTGTTACAAGGTCTCATATGTGAATGGAGAGCAGATGTCTTACATGTGGTGTTATCGCTCTGACACTAACACTGGTCACTGGAAGTTCAACATAGCACCTCGTGGCAAAGAACTCTCTGAGGATCTGAAAAAAAAAAGAATTGTAGCTTTACATAAAGATGGTGTAGGTTATAAGAAGATTGCCAAGACCCTGAAACTGAGCTGAACTATGAGCAAGACCATACAGTGTTTTCACAGGACAGATTCCACTCAGAACAGGCCTCACCATGGTCAACCAAATTGAGTGCACATGCTCTGCGTCATATCCAGAGGTTGTCTTTGGAAAATAGACATATGAGTGCTGCCAGCATTGCTGCAGAGGTGCACAGACCATACGTGTATATAATGTAAGGGTTGGACTCACTTATGTGAGATACTGTATATATAATGTGAAGGGTGGACTCACTTATGGGATATACTGTATATATAATGTGAGGGGTGGACTCACTTATGGGATATACTGTATATATAATGTGAAGGGTGGACTCACTTATGGGAGATACTGTATATATAATGTGAGGGGTGGAGTCACTTATGGGATATACTGTATATATAATGTGAGGGGTGGACTCACTTATGGGATATACTGTATATATAATGTGAGGGGTGGAGTCACTTATGGGATATACTGTATATATAATGTGAGGGGGGGAGTCACTTATGAGATATACTGTATATATAATGTGAGGGGTGGACTCACTTATGGGATATACTGTATTTATAATGTGAGGGGTGGAATCACTTATGGCATATACTGTATATATAATGTGAGGGGTGGACTCACTTATGGGATATACTGTATATATAATGTGAGGGGTGGACTCCCTTATGGGATACACTGTATATAATGTGAGGGTTGGACTCACTTATGGGATATACTGTATATATAATGTGCGGGGTGGACTCGCTTATGGGATATACTGTATATAATGTGAGGGGTGGAGTCACTTATGGGATATACTGTATATATAATGTGAGGGGTGGACTCACTTATGGGATATACTGTATATATAATGTGAGGGGTGGAGTCACTTATGGGAGATACTGTATATATAATGTGAGGGATGGAGTCACTTATGGGATATACTGTATATATAATGTGAGGGGTGGAGTCACTTATGGGAGATACTGTATATATAATGTGAGGGGTGGAGTCACTTATGGGATATACTGTATATAGAATGTGAGGGGTGGAGTCACTTATGGGATATACTGTATATATAATGTGAGGGGTGGAGTCACTTATGGGAGATACTGTATATAATGTGAGGGGTGGACTCACTTATGGGAGATACTGTATATGTATATTTCAGTGGTCTCAAAACTATGTACCTCCAGGTGTTGCAATACCAACCGGTATGCCGTCAACTGTTGCAAAACTACAACTCCCAGCATGCCCGGACAGCCGCTGGCTGTCCGGGCATGCTGGGAGTTGTAGTTTTACAACTGCAACCTCTGGAGGTCCACATTTTGAAGACCACTGCTCTATTTTATCATTTTTTTCAAGATTAAAATTTTTGTATTTTCCTGTTTTTATTTTGGGAACCCTCCGTTGAGACATTCTACAAATACATATACAGTGTAATTACGGAGTAGCCTCCGCCCACTTACAGTACGGGGATTGTAAATATGTATAATTTAGCTTTCGCTATGGGTAGAAAAAATAAATAAAAAACAATAAAAAAATGTTCTTTCTCTACCCATCAAGCCTGTCCAACTTGTCATACAGCGGGTTACCAATTGTACAATTGCGCTTTACATAAAAAAAAAAATAATTCTCACAAAGTGTCCATTAAGGCTCCGCGCCCTGTAGAGCGTCACATCTGTCAGGTACGGAATTCGCGACTAGTTTCAGGTTGTGTTAGGACCACCGGCCTGTTCCTTTATTGATACACAGTATGCCTTAACCAGAGCCCCTTACATCATTCCTATTCCAGACCCGCACACTGGTTATTTGTGAATACGAAAAAAAACAAAAATGTCACATGACATCAAGCATTGAGGCCAATAATGATGGCAGTGTTTAAAAGTAGCGGATACCGCCGGCGTGTTTCGCTCTCACTTAGCAAATCAGCAGGGGACGCTGTCGCTCACTAATTCCTTGACTGAGGTTTGCAACTGAATTGCCAAATTAATATCCATTTCGTTATTAATTTCGGATGGCGGCTTACGTGTCAGAGCTTTTTGAAAGGCTAAATTCCCCCCCCCCCCCTCCTCCCCCCCCCCCCCCCACAAATTTTTTTTTCCTATTTACTATGCACTTAATATGGACTTTACATTTTCTTAGATGGAAACTGTCACCGCCAAGGTGGAGTGTACATTAGATAAATCACGTTTCAACAGAACATATAAAATGGTGCAGTTGAGGGGCGAAAACTTTTATGGGAGAATAAAGGATTTTTTTTTTTTTTTTAAAGGAGCTAATTTCTTCCAAAAACAGCCCCATACTCTGTCCTCAGGTTGTGTGTGGCATTATAACTTGTCTCCATTTACTTAAAAAGGCGAACTCCACTGGCCAGCATTCGGGAACATTTTGTTCCGAACGCTGAATGCGCGTTGCGGGGGTCGGCTACGCCCCCTTGTACCATCAGGCCACGCCCCCTCAATACAAGTCTATGGGAGGGCTCGTCGCAACCACCATGCCTCCTCCCCTAGACTTGCATTGAAGCTGACATAACGAGGGGGCGTGTCCGACCCCTGCAGCACTCACTCAGCGTTCAGAACTAAATGTTCCGAATGCTGGCCAATGGAGTACCCCTTTAATAAAAGTGAGCTGCAATAGCACATATACCCTGAAGACAGGGGTGGCACAGTTTTTAAAAGAAATTAGCTCTGGTTTTCTATTCTTGGACAACCCCTTCAATTTGCTGACAATGTAGATAGCTAGGAGTTCCGTACAGTTTCTTACCAAGAGCAAAAGTAATGGGACCAACCATTCCATTTGGGGCCTCATAGCAGCCGCATCGTCTTCCACTATGGTATGCACACCCTTTGGTATTCCCATTTCATGACGTTATCCCCTATGGGCTTTCTGAATGTTGCAGAATGCAGTGTTCAGCAATGTTGGGAAAGCCCATAGAGAATAACTGGAGCTGTGGCTGCGCATGCCCAGCCTGTTCTGTCCATTCAGAGGTCTATGGCATTCTGGGGATCAGCGGAGGGAATCCTAATTTACAAGTTATCCCATGCTTGAGCAGCTACTACCAGCATTTAGAAATATGCTTTACAGCAACCACATGGCCCATTGTAAGCTGTAGTCTGGAGAGGATTAATTGGCTTCTTTGGGAGAGTTTTCTAGGCATGCTTGGTGATCTGTGCAGAGGTCAATGTGCAGGGAGGGGGAGGAGGAGAGCTGTGACCATTAACTGTTGTCAATAGTGAATCTGGTGTTATCTATACATAGGTGTTAACTTTTAGTGTAAGCCTCTGTGATGATAGAGAGGAGACTGCTGAAAAGTGATTCCCATAGAACAGGAGGTGCTGGTTTATTGTTAGGCTTAGCTGTCCCCTCCATTCATGTATATGGGAGGGGGCGTGATGGCCATCATGCCCCCTCCCATATACATGAATGGATGGGGCATGGCGTGACATCACTAGGGTGTGTGGCCATGACATCATGTCACCGCCTCGAAAGCAGCGCCTGGCACAGAAATCCGGGGGTTGAACCATAATCATGAGGGTCCCATATGGCGTGATCCCTGTGATCATACATCTTATCCCCTGTCCTTTGGATAGGGGATAAGATGTATAAACCTAGAGTACCCCTTTAAAAAGAGGATCTCCCAAATTTCAAGAAATATGTTAATTTAAACAATTGGTCATTTTTGATGACCCATTTCCTTCAAGTACTGTTGCTAATCACTATGTGGTGTCTCTTGGCCGGTCAGTACCGGGACCATCATAACTCATATACTGGTCACCAGGGATAAATAATTAACCACTGGGTCAACTGGAATGAAAATACAGATATAATAGATAGATGATACAGATATATAATAGATAATAAACATATATAATAGATGGATAATAAATGTCCGTTTATTTGTTTTTGTATTTTTCTGTTTAGGCTTGTATTCACACACTTGTTTGTTTAGAGCAGTTTGCTATCACACCTGGATAGGGAATAGTTAATGCTCTAAACGAATGAGAACTCAGGTGGAGTTATTTAGCCAGAGTTCTCCTGCATTCTGGTGCTGGTTATTGAGTGCAATACTACTGTGCAATATTCTGACTATGTCTGCTTGAGCATTTTCCTTGTATTTATCTTGTCATTTTATCTGGGCTTTTAGCCATGGTTATATGTATTTTAGTCTGTGTTACATTAGTCGGGTTTAGGATTGTCTGCTCATCTTTGTCTGAGTCTTGCTTGTTACCTGTGCCCCAGTGTGAACAGTGTCCTACATTTATATCCTGTTTGGTTGATCTGATTTTTGTCCTTTATACTTGTACCTGCTTGTGATAGTTCTTAGTAACTTACCTGTTCAGTTTAGTGTTTTGGCTCTCAGTTCTTCTGCTATCCCCTACATCTCCTGGATTCTGCTGTAAACTCTTATCATGCCTAGTCTTGTTCATTTTATCATGTCTGACGTTTATCTGATATCCGGTTTATGAACTGTTTGTTAATTCACTATATTCCACTCTGTTTGTGAGTTTATATTTTGCCTTGTTAGTATTTGTATTATATCTGGTATATCTGGTTGTTTTCCATTTCTGGCCTGTGACTGACTATGTATATTAAGTGTTTTTATGCCACTGCACTTTAGCTCAGGAAGGGACCGCCGCCCAGTTGTCAATCCATCATTTAGGATGGATGGGCAAGTAGGCAGGGAGAGATGTTTTAGGGTCAGTTTAGGGCTCACTCTCCCTGTCCCGTGGTCGGTCCTTGACACACATATAATAGATAGATGATAAACATATATAACACATTCGGAAAGTCTTTGACTTAAAAAAAAAAAAAAAAATTGTAACAGTTTTTGCTGAAATAAAAAAAATATTCAGGTTTCCCCAATCATTCTGTACCCAATACAGGATATTACAAATCTTTGCTAGTTTATTGAAAAGGAATAGACTAGAATTTTGCAGTGACATAAGTATTCATACCCTTTACTCAGGACTTAGTTGAAACCTCCTTGGCAGAGATTCCAGCCTCCAGTCTTCTTGGGGATGAGGCCACAAGGTTTACACACCTGAAATTGGGGATTCTCTTCCACTATTCTCTGCAGATCCTTTCAAGCTCTGTCAGGATGGGGACCATCGGTGGAAGCTATTTTCTGGTCTCTCCACCAATGTTTCATTGGGTTTAAGCTCAAGGATATTCACAGAGTCATCCTGCTTCATTGTAAGGATAGTGTTTATCCAGGTGATGGACAGTGCCGGGTTTCTCCCAGACATGATGATGCCCCACCATGATCACTGTAGGGATGGTATTGGGCAGGTGATGGGCAGTGCCTGGTTTCCTCCAGACATGATGCTGCCCCCACCATGATCACTGTAAGGATGGTATTGGGCAGGTGATGGGCAGTACCTGGTTTCCCCCAAACATGATGCTGCCCCCACCGTGATCACTGTAGGGATGGTATTGGGCAGGTGATGGGCAGTGCCTGGTTTCCTCCAGACATTATGCTGCCCCAACCATGATCACTGTAGGGATGGTATTGGGCAGGTGATAAGCAGTGCCTGGTTTCCTCCAGACATGATTCTGCTCCCACCATGATCACTGTAGGGATGGTATTGGGCAGGTGATGGGCAGTGCCTGGTTTCCCCAAGACATGATGCTGCCTCCACCATGATCACTGTAGGGATGGTATTGGGCAGATGATGGGCAGTGCCTGGTTTCCCCCAGACATGATGCTGCCCCCACCATGATCACTGTAGGGATGGTATTGGGCAGGTGATAGGCAGTGCCTGGTTTCCCCCAGACATGATGCTGCCCCCACCATGATCACTGTAGGGATGGTATTGGGCAGGTGATGGGCAGTGCCTGGTTTCCCCCAGACATGATGCTGCCCCCACCATGATCACTGTAGGGATGGTATTGGGCAGGTGATGGGCAGTGCCTGGTTTCCCCCAGACATGATGCTGCTCCCACCATGCTCACTGTGGGGATGGTATTGGACAGGTGATGGGCAGTGCCTGGTTTCCTCCAGATTTGATGCTGCCCCCACCATGATTACTGTAGGGATGGTATTGGGCAGGAGATGGGCAGTGCCTGGTTTCCCCCAGACATGATGCGGCCCCCACCATGATCACTGTCAGGATGGTATTGGGCAGGTGATGGGCATTGCCTGGTTTCCCCCAGACATGATTCTGCCCCCACCATGATCACTGTAGGGATGGTATTGGGCAGGTGATGGGCAGTGCCTGGTTTCCCCCAGACATGATTAACCTAACCCCGAGGCCGAAGCACGGGGTGAAAAACCCCTTATTGCTCAACCCTTAAAAAATAACCTTTATTGGTATATATTAAAAACTCCCCAGTGTGAAATTAATTTAACCCCTGACAGGTATATGCAGGGTTAATGAGGGAAAATTCCCTTCCAGTATTCAGTGCGGTGCTGCAGACACTCCCACTGTACTGTAAGAGGGTTGTTTAAAACTCAACAGTATGCCCACCCCTTGACATGATGCGGCCCCCACCATGATCACTGTAGGGATGGTATTGGGCAGGTGATGGGCAGTGCCTGGTTTCCCCCAGACATGATGTTGCCCCCACCATGATCACTGTAGGGATGGTATTGGGCAGGGGATGGGCAGTGCCTGGTTTCCTCCAGACATGATGCTGCCCCCACCATGCTTCACTGTAGGGATGGTATTGGGCAGGTGATGGGTAGTGCCTGGTCTCCTCCAGACATGATGCTGCCCCCACCATGATCACTGTAGGGATGGTATTGCGCAGGTGATGGGCAGTGCCTGGTTTCCTCCAGACATGATGCTGCCCCCACCATGATCACTGTAGAGATGGTATTGGGCAGGTGATGGGCAGTACCTGGTTTCCTCCAGACATGATGCTGCCCCCACCATGATCACTGTAGGGATGGTATTGGGCAGGTGATGGGCAGTGCCTGGTTTCCTCTATACATGATGCTGCCCCCACCATGATCACTGTAGGGATGGTATTGGGCAGGGGATGGGCAGTGCCTGGTTTCCTTCACATGTTATTCTTAGAATTGATACCAGATTGTTCAAGCTTAGTTTCATCAGAGCAGAACATCTTGTTTCTCATGACCAGGGATAGAGGATAAGTTGCTGATCACAAGGGATAGATGACAATCCACATAACCACTAGGTATAGATAATAAACCACTGATCACTGTACTGTGGTATTGGGCAGGTGATGGGCAGTGCCTGGTTTCCTCCAGACATGATGCTGCCCCCACCATGATCACTGTAGGGATGGTATTGGGCAGGTGATGGGCAGTGCCTGGTTTCCTCCAGACATGATGCTGCCCCCACCATGATCACTGTAGGAATGGTATTGGGCAGGTGATGAGCAGTGCCTGGTTTCCTCCAGACATGATGCTGCCCCCGCCATGATCACTGTAGGGATGGTATTGGGCAGGTGATGGGCAGTGCCTGGTTTCCTCCAGAAATGATGCTGCCCCCCACCATGATCACTGTAGGGATGGTATTGGGCAGGTGATGGGCAGTGCCTGGTTTCCTCCAGACATGATGCTGCCCCCACCATGATCACTGTAGGGATGGTATTGGGCAGGTGATGGGCAGTGCCTGGTTTCCTCCAGACATGATGCTGCCCCCACCATGATCACTGTAGAGATGGTATTGGGCAGGTGATGGGCAGTGCCTGGTTTCCTCCAGACATGATGCTGCCCCCACCATGATCACTGTAGGGATGGTATTGGGCAGGTGATGGGCAGTGCCTGGTTTCCCCCAGACATGATGCTGCCCCCACCATGATCACTGTAGGGATGGTATTGGGCAGGTGATGGGCAGTGCCTGGTTTCCTCCAGACATGATGCTGCCCCCACCATGATCACTGTAGGGATGGTATTGGGCAGGTGATGGGCAGTGCCTGGTTTCCTTCACATGTTATTCTTAGAATTGATAGCAGATTGTTCAAGCTTAGTTTCATCAGAGCAGAAAATCTTGTTTCTCATGACCAGGGATAGAGGATAAATTGCTGATCACAAGGGATAGATGACAATCCACATAACCACTAGGTATAGATAATAAACCACTGGCCATCATAAATAGGACAAGAAGGGTGTCATTTATAATGGGATGTTTTACACCATAGGATGTGATCAATGTGTTCTCACATAATTTTTTTGTGTTTTCTTTTATTTATTTATTTAACTCCTTTTTTCACTCATCCGTGTTTACTGAACAAGTTTCCAATAGCCGCATAATAAATCCTGGAGAAAATAATATGCCAGGTCTCAAACACATACTCTCCACCCACTGTCTGTGCCATCTGCATTGGCGAATACAGGTTAATCAGTGCGCCACATTAGGTGGAAAATACAGGTAGATTTCGGCCTTTGTACTTGAACCCCCAAGTCTGCATAGCACAATCTTATAGAGCCCATGCTTTTTTGAATTGTGAAACCCCCTCTGCCCCCAGTCCCCCGTCCCCGTCCCCCGCAAAAAAATTAATAAATAAATAAATAAATAAACAAACACATATAAACAGAAACAGTAAAGACTGTGATATTTTAAAATAAAAAAACCTTTATTAGCAGGACGTAAAATGTGTATTTCCAAACTTAGCGGAGCATAAATCAGATTAATTACATTGTTACACTCGGTGTTGACTCATTTCGAGACAAGCGAAAAAACAGCTTTGTGTGAGGATTTATTGTGCCGTACAAACAACGTTATTTGGAAATGTGTGCCCCTATGTATATAGAATAATACCCTTTTGTGAGGCGTACGTCTGTGCTGCCAGCGGGCCACCAAACATTCCAGCGTTTGTAAATTTGACTTATTATCATAATCAGCGTGGAATCTAACTCCGAGGTGTTAAAAATTATGTTTACTAACTAAGGGTTTCTTAAAAAAAAAAAAATAATAATAATAATAATAATAATAATGAAAAAAAAAAGATAATTTTTTTTTTTAGTTTTTTGGTCAATTTTCGAACTGGAGGTGTATGTGGGACGGGGGAGGGGTAGAAGTGCCCAGGCCCGCCATTATTGAGCAGAGTTGGCTATAAAATGAAAGGTCAACCGTTAAATGGACATTTGGACCAGCTGGTTGCACAAATAAATGCATTTTTATCTTTTACTCCCAATTTTCATTCAATCTGGAATATATTCTCCACCCCAGCAGGTCCCCCTCCCACGGGGAAAGTTGCCAGAGTCTTTAGCTTGGCTATACATCTCTGTCAAGATCTCTATGAATAAATTAACCTTTCTAAAGATTAGTGCACTTTTAATACCTCGGGGTTTTTCGTCTTTTTTTTTTTTTTCTTCCCTTTTTTTTAAACAGAGCGCATTCTAAAAATGTTGTGACAGACCCCGGGTAGGTTTCTACCGCATATCATCAACAAACGTATCGAGATGAAGAAGGCGAAAGTCCAGTCCTGAAACAATGATTAATGTAGGTCAACCTTTGTCTCCTCAGCCATGGGAGAAGTTTGCGTGCACTTCATTATGGGCGATGTATGTTGTTCCTTGATTGATTGTTGTTTATTTACTTCATTTAGCGCCTTTTACGTTTCTATTAGGTCCGCATTGGCATTCGCGGTGATGGTAAGATTCTTGGAGGAAAAGGAATTGCTAATCAGAGGGATTGTTGACTCAAAAAAAAAAAAAAAAAAAGTGATGTTGGCGCCTATTAGGAAAACTGTAGACGGGCCCCTGGATCTCCAAGAACTTACCGTATTTTTCGTCATATAAGGCGCTCCGGCATGTAAGACGCACCCAATTTTAAAGCATAAAAATCTAGAAAATAAAGATTCTGAACCAGATACAATGTAAAGTATAGGACAGTGATCTTCAACCTGTGGACCTTCAGATGTTGCAAAACTACAACTCCCAGCATGCCCGGACAGCCGTTGGCTGTCCGGGCATGCTGGGAGTTGTAGTTTTGCAACATCTGGAGGTCCGCAGGTTGAAGACCACTGGCATAGGAGGTGGTACTCGCGTGTCCCCGCCACTCCGGAACCGTCACCGCTCGTCACCGCTGCCATGGATGTCGCCCTCCATCGCTGTCGCCGTGTCCCCTGGTGTCCCCGTCGCTACGGAACGTCTCTGCTGCCCGGTATCCTTGCTCTACGTTGCCACCATCATGTCGCTACGCACGCCGCTCCTATTGGATGACGGGACGGCGTGCGCTGGCCATGCAGGGGATCCCGGCAGGGAGCAGACACCGAGGAGGCAGGTAAGGTCCCTCCCGGTGTCCTGTAAGCTGTTCGGGACGCCACTATTTCACTGCGACTGTCCCAAACAGCCCGATTGAGCAGCCGAGTTAGTGTCACTTTCACTTCAGACGTGGCGGTCAGCTTTGATCGCCGTGTCTGAAGGGTTAATACAGGGCATCACCACGATCGCTGATGTCCTGTATTAGCCGCGGGACCCGGCTGTTGATGGCCGCAGGGACCGCCGGTTTTAATGTGTATTTGCCGTATAAGACGCACCAAATTTTCCCCACCCAGTTTTGGGAAAGAAAAAGTGCGTCTTATACGGCGAAAAATACGGTAGTTGTTGTTCATCGTAGTGTATAGATGATGGAATTGATGAATTGATTGTGAACAAACTGAATCTCTTTCAAATCTCCCAAAAATTCTAATTAATACGAATCCAAAATTTTGGGAATTCGTTCCAAAGAGCTTGTGTTCCACTTTTATCTTCTAGGTGTCGAGTATCAGTAAGTAGCTCTGGTTAGCAAAACCAATAACTATTTCTGACCTATAATTACAACTTATCTTTTTAACTGGAGCCATGACTTCAGTTACCCTAGCTTAGTCCCCTGATGAACCCAACGCCATCAGGGGAAACGTGTTGGAACATTTTGCATTGCACTTGGTTCAGTTGATCGTCATGGTACCTTATATAGTAGAATCTCCAATAGCGGACACTCACAGGGAATAATAAATTGTCCACTATTGTGAGATGTCTCTTATTGGGGAAAAAGGGTCAAAAATTTTTCTAAATGATGGAATCCTGTCCCGTACTCACTCCAGAGTGTAATTACCTATAAAACACAATAAAAATCAATATTACAGTAGAATCCCCCCCCCCTTACCCCCTGTGACACATAATTTTTCCTTGATCCCCCTGTGCCAACAAATTTCCCCTTTATTACCCTCTGTGTAAATTAATCCCTCCCCTCTTTATGAAGTGGCACAGGGGGATAAAGGGGGAATAAAATGGCACAGAGGGTGGTAAAGAGGGGGTGATGAATTTGCAGAGGGTAATAAATGGGTAATGAAATAGCACGGGGGGAGGGGAAATCAAGAGGAAATTATGTGGCACAAGGGGTAATAAGGGGTGGGGGTGATGATTTGGCACAGGGGGATCAGGGAAGGAGGGGGGTGAATGATGTGGCCGGCACACCTACAGAAGCAGGAGACCACTGTTTAAACATTGGTCTTCTGCTTCTGTGCTGGGGATTCTGCAGGGGGGTGCAGTGGGAGCCTGGGCCTCTTACAAGGATATTGACTGTACCCTCTGATGGCAACCCTGTGTACAAGGTAGGGCCGGCGCATGAGCTGATTGTCACCTATTGGGAGGGTTTTGCCCCCTAATGGGAGTGTTTTGTCCCCTCTTGTCCCCTATTGGGTGTGTCCTCATCCACTATTGGGAGTATCCCCTATTCGGAGGGTGCAAATACATTAAGTCTTATGGGACTCTGCGGGGAATTAAAAACTGTCCACTATTGGGAGTTGTCTGCTAAGGGAGATTCTACTGTACTGGGTTTCCTGGTACAAACCTTACATTCGGAGCCCTGTAATGGTTGGGTGTTTTGGTTTCTAACTTATCCATGTATTTTAGATATTCTTAGTAGGTCTCTAAAGAAACTCAGCTCACCATTGACAGCCAGAACTACTACGTAACATTACACGGACAAGAAAGGGAGGAGCACTAAATCCTGATTAGTAAGGTCTGGAAAGCTGATGATCATTCACAATGTGCCCACTAAACCTGGCGATTCTGATGGCACTGGTCAGTCATCTAATACAGTGTTCTCCAAACGTTGGACCACCAGCTATAGCAAAACTACAATTCCGAGCATACCCGGACCACCAACGGACGCCCCTTGACCCCGCCCATTGGCTCCACTCTTTGGTTCCACCTTACTACCTGGGTGGCGGGGTTTTGCTGGATGGGTGGGTGCTCCGGATGCTTGCTAACTTTATTGCTGCGGGAAGAGCATCGCCCCCATAAAGAGTAGTGTTGAGCAGCATAGGCCATATTCGAATTCTCGAATATTCACGAATATATGGACGAATATTTGTCATATATTCGCGAATATTCGCATATTCGTAATATCCTCGTTTTATTTTCGCGTACGCGAAAATTATCATATACGAAAATTAGCATAAATGAAAATACGCATATGTGAAAATTAGCATATGCTAATTTTTGCATATGCGAAAATTCGCACGTCAGTCTCACACAGTAGTATTAGAGCCTTCTTTACACCACACAAGCTGGAAGCAGAGAGAGATGATCACTGTGATGTGTACTGTGGAAAAAAAAAAACGAATATTCGTAATTACGAATATATAGTGCTATATTCACAAATATTTGCGAATTCGCGAATATGCGATATTCGCGAATAAAATTTGCTTTGCGAATATTCGCGAGCAACACTAATAAAGAGTGCACTCTAGGTGGCTGCCTATTTTGCCTATAGGCAAAGCCGGCCCTGAGCGCGGTCCTCAAGATCCCCCAACAGGTCATGTTTTCTGGATTTTCTTAGTCTTTCACTGGTGATATAATTATGGTCAGTGAATCCGGCATCACCACAATTATATCACCTGTGAAAGACTAAGGAAATCCTAAAACCTGACCTTTTGGGGGGGGTCTAGAGGTCCGTGCATGAGAAACACTGGTCTAGGAGAAGACAACCCTATTTGGAGATGACCTTTGTGCAAAAGCTGGCCACAAAAGTGGATTTCTTATGGGATAATTTGCTTATATTCTGTAGGACTTTATTGATGGTCACAATGGAATTGTAAGTAGACGGGCACATATTTTGTAGAGATGGAGGATGGTCTCTAAGAAGGATGTCCTCTTTTACGTCTAAGGAACCACAGTCCACCATTGACTGCCGGAATGTGACAATACACGGGCAGAGAACAAAAGCGCTAAATTAAGATACTAATTCATTCGCCATTTGGTAAGATCTGGAAAGCCGATGATCATCTGGGCTGGTGCAAGGATTTTTGCCACCCTAGGCGAAAGCCAATTTTGCTGCCCCTTAACCCTGCCCATTGGTTCCGCCCTTTGACACACCCCACCTTACTACTGGGGTAACACACTGTAACAAAACCTCCCCCTCATGCAATCACCTTACTACTGGGGTGACACACTGTAACAAACCTCCTCCTCATGTAATCTCCTTACTACTGGGGTGACACACTGTAATAAACCTCCTCCTCGTGTAATCACCTTACTACTGGGGTGACACGGTAGTGCTGGCTGGGTGGGTACTTTGGGAGAGTGGGGGCTTTGGATGCAGGCTGGCTACTAACTTTCTTGCAGTGTGCAGAGCGGCGCCCGCCTATTTTGCCTATGGGCATAACCGGCCCTGATGACCATTCATAATGCGTCCACCAAAACTGACGATTTTGGTGGGAATGGTTGGTCATCTAAGACAGTGGTCTCCAAACTGTGGACCTCCATCTGAGGCAAAACTACAATTCTGAGCATGCTCGGACAGCCAACGGCTGTCCGGGTATGCTCAGAATTGTAGTTTTGGAAAAGCTAGAGGTCCACCATTTGGAGACCTAGTATCTAATAGGTATAATGGCCACCAAGTAGATGTCGGAGGGCAGAAGGCGGTGTATGTTGGTTTTCACAACAGCCTGAAACTTTTGTTTCTAGGGGAGATAAGCCATCACGAAAGGTGTCTGGCAGCAGTTTTCTTTCCCCTCTTCAGTCAGAATGCATGCACTGTCAGTGGAGTCGAGTGTGCATTTCAGTGGAGTCATGTGTACATGTGTATAGGTGGTGATCAGGCAAGATAACTGTCAGTAAAACAAACCCAGCTATCTTATGGGCAACAACATTTATTTGTATATCGTGTTGGAAACCACGAAAACTCTAAAACTGTTAAATGTATTTCTTAAAGGGGTACTCCAGTGGAAAACATTTTTTTTTTCTAAATTACTTCTATTCAAAAATCTTTATCCTCCCAGTACTTATTAGCTGCTGTGTGCTACAGAGGAAGTTGTGTAGTTCTTTCCAGTCTGACCACAGTGCTCTCTGCTGACACTTCTGTCCATTTTAGTACAAGCAAATCCCCATAGCAAACCTATCCTGCTCTGGACAGTTCCTGACATGGACAGGGGTGTCAGCAGAGAGCACTGTGGTCAGACAGAAAAAGAACTTTAGAAATAAATACAACTTCTTCTGTAGTATACAGCAGCTGATAAGTACTGGAAGGATTAAGATTTTTAAATAGAAGTAATTTACAAATCTATTTAACTTTGTGCAATCAGTTGATTTAAAAAAATAAAAATAAAAAAATTTCCCCAGAGTACCCCTTTAGTCTAAAAAAAGTGAATTTCATTGGAAATTTTAAGAAAATATATATATACCGTATATGCCGGCGTATAAGACGACCCCCAACTTTTACAGTTAAAATATAGAGTTTGGGATATACTCGCCATATAAGACTACCCCCCCTACCGCGATGTACGGTACCTTGTAGTTCCCCCCACATTAAGTAGGCATCATGTTCCCACACATTAGGTAGGCAGTATAGTTCCCCCACAATAGTAGGTAGCTCCCCCATAATAGGTCGGGAGTTACCCCACATTAGGTCAGCAGTTACCCCACATTAGTAGGCAGCTCTCCCACATTAGTAGCAGTTCCCTCACATTTGTAGGAAGCTCCCCCCACATTAGTAGGCAGCTCCCCCACATTTGTAGGCAGCTCCCCCCACATTTGTAGGCAGCTCCCCCCACATTAGGTCAGCAGTTCCCCCACAATAGTAGGCAGCTCCCCCACATTTGTAGGCAATTCCCCCACAATAGTAGGCAGCTCCCCCCACATTTGTAGGCAGCTCACCCCACATTTGTAGGCAGCTCCCCCCACAATAGTAGGCAGCTCCCCCCACATTTGTAGGCAATTCCCCCACATTAGGTCAGCATTTCCCCCACAATAGTAGGCAGCTCCCCCCACATTTGTAGGCAGCTCCCCCCACATTTGTAGGCAGCAACCCCAACAATAGTAGGCAGCTCCCCCCACATTTGTAGGCAGCTCCCCCCACATTAGGTCAGCAGTTCCCCCACAATAGTAGGCAGCTCCCCCCACATTAGATTGGCAGCTCCCCCCAACAGACATACAGCTTCCAGCCATATACAGTGTATGGCTGGAGGCTGTATGTCTGTACTGCTGCCCCCACAGTGTTCCGATCACCGCTCCTCCGGCCCGGGGTCACATCTACTGCTATGGCCTATGGACCGTAGCAGTAGGTGCTGGGACCGGAGAGCGGTGACCGGATCACTTAAGATAGCACGGCCGGTCATTCACCAGGCCCCGGCCTGCGCGTCCTCCTGCGGTCCTCCTGGTCCTGCGCTCCTCTGCCTCTATGGTTGTACGCACAGGAAGTCACTGACGTCCCGTGCGTACAACCATAGAGACGGAGGACCGGACCGCAGGAGGACCGAAGGAGGACGCCGGGGAATGGTAAGTGACCGGCGGACATCATTATGTCCCGAAAAGATTTTTCGGGACACAGGGATGTCCAGCTGTTGTAAAACTACAACTCCCAGCATGCCCGGACAGCCTTTGCCCTCCTGGGGGTTGTAGTTTCACAACGGCTGTAGGCCCCCTGGTTTTTAGTATACAGTATTAGTTTTTACTTGCTCTGGGCGGCCCCCGCCTGCAGCCACACACGGGAGCCGGCCCGGGCCCATAATCAGAAGTTTTCCTATCCCGGACCTCAATACCCAGCGTATAAGACGACCCCCGACTTTTCAGAAGAAAAGTCGGGGTTAAAAGTCGTCTTATACGCCGGGATATACGGTATTTTTTTTTTTCTTTTGTGGACAAGGCTCTTTAAGTCTTTTTAGGGAAGATGCTTTTCCAACATTCGGCTCTTCCTCAGAAACCATATCTGTGGTCTATGTGGCTGCATCGATTATCCCGTCTTGGCGAGAACATATCGGAGAATATAACACATCATTTACTGTTCGCTGACTGGCAGACGATTGGTAATAGAGAGCCAGGGAATTTCTCAGGATGAAACCGCAAGGTTTTGGTAGAAAATATTCTCATCAGAAAAGAAAAGAAAAGAGAAAAAAAGAAGAGATTGTTCTTATTAAGTGTTAGCAGACGAGTAGAAGATGAAGACAGAGACAATAGACCGGAAGACCTGATGGACACAACATTCGGAAATGTCCCTGGATTGAGAATGATGATGGTGGCTGTAGGTGGGACAAAGGTCGGGATAAGCGGGACAGCGGGGGAGGGTCACAAAATCTGGACTGTCCCACTAAAATGGGGGCATGGATAGGTCCTATCCTTAGGATTACACTGGAGATAAAAACAGCATAATATACTATATATAGAATCTTTATTGGTACAAAATTGAAAAAAAGAATATTATAAAAAAGCACACTTACTTAAAAACAATTAAAACACAGGGAGGGCAAGAAAAACTCTAAAACCCATCACTCAACTACAGAGGGGATCGCAAACTAGTGGGACCTTTCCTCAGGGACACCCTTTTCACTCCCATAAACGCGAATACAACAATGCCCCTATGCACATGAAAGTATAGTAACACACAAATTATTCCCAGGTAGTTGTATACAGTTATGGCCGTAAATGTTGGCACCCCGGAGATTTTTCTAGAATATGAAGTATTTCTCACAGAAAAGGATTGCAGTAACACAATAAACCAAAAAAGGGCGGGAAAAAAGGCAAATTGGACATAATGTCACCAAACCCCAAAAAATGGGCTGGACAAAATCATTGGCACCTTTCCAAATTGTGGAAAAATAAGATTGTTTCAAGCATGTGATGCTCCTTTAAACTCCCCTGGGGCAAGTAACAAATGTGGGCAATATAAAAATCACACCTGAAAGCAGATAAAAAGGAGAGAAGTTCACTTAGTCTTTGCATTGTGTGTCTCTGTGTGCCGCACTAAGCATGGACAACAGAAAGAGGAGACGAGAACTGTCTGAGGACTTGGGAACCAAAATTGCTGAAAAATATCAACAATCTCAAGGTTACAAGTCCATCTCCTGAGATCTAGATTTGCCTTTGTCCACAGTGCGCAACATTATCAAGAAGTATACAACCCATGGCACTGTAGCTGATCTCCTGGGCATGGACGGAAGAGAAAAATTGATAAAAGGTGTCAACGCAGGATAGTCCGGATGGTGGATAAGCAGCCCCAAACAAGTTCCAAAGATATTCAAGCTGTCCTGCAGGCTCAGGGAGCATCAGTGTCAGCGCGAACTATCCGTCGACATTTAAATGAAATTAAACATTATGGAGGAGACCCAGGAGGACCCCACTATGGAGGAGACCCAGGAGGACCCCACTATGGAGGAGACCCAGGAGGACCCCACTATGGAGGAGACCCCGGAGGACCCCACTATGGAGGAGACCCAGGAGGACCCCACTATGGAGGAGGCCCAGGAGGACCCCACTATGGAGGAGACCCAGGAGGACCCCACTATGGAGGAGACCCAGGAGGACCCCACTATGGAGGAGACCCAGGAGGACCCCACTATGGAGGAGACCCAGGAGGACCCCACTGCTGACACAGAGACATAAAAAAAAAAGACTACGTTTTACCAAAATGAACTTGAGTAAAATCCTTCTGGGAAACGTCTTGTGGACAGATGAGACCAAGATAGAGCTTTTTGGTAAAGCCCATCATTCTACTGTTTACCGATAACGGAATGAGGCCTACAAAGAAAAGAACACAGTACCTACAGTGACATATGGTGGAGGTCAGTGATGTTTTTTGGGTTGTTTTTCTCCTTCTGGCACTGGGGGCCTTGAATGTGTACAATGCATCATGAAATCTGAGGATTACCAACGGATTTTGGGTCGCACTGTACAGCCCAGTGTCAGAAAGCTGGGTTTGTATCCGAGATCTTGGGTCTTCCAGCAGGACAATGACCCCGAACATACATCAAAAAGCCCCCAGAAATGGATGGCAACAAAGTGCTGGAGAATTCTGAAGTGTCAGCAATGAGTCCAGATCTAAATCCCATTGATCCCCTGTGGAGAGATCTTATAATTACTGTTGGGAAAAGGCGCCTTCCAATAAGAGACCTGGAGCAGTTTGTAAAGGAAGAGTAGTCCAACATTCCGGCTGAGAGGTGTAAGAAGCTTATTGATGGTTATAGGAAGAGTGATCCAACATTCCGGCTGAGAGGTGTAAGAAGCTTATTGATGGTTAGAGGAAGCCACTGATTTCAGTTATTTTTTCCAAAGGGTGTGCAACCAAATATTAGGTTAAGGGTGCCAATAATTTTATCCAGCCCATTTTTGGATTTTGGTGACATTATGTCCAATTAGCTTTTTTCCTCCCTTTTTTGGTTTAGTTTCAATACACACAAAGGGAATAAACATGTGTATAGCAAAAAAAAATTCAGGGGTGCCAACATTTACGGCCATGACTGTACAATACCCTCGTATTTAAATTCAGTAGTCAGATATGTGCATAGTCCAAGCAGATAAATCACCAGAAGTACATGACAATAAGCATCAATGGAGCAGGTGTCCCCCCACAAAGGCAGTACCCACGCGCTCCGTCATTGAACAGTGACTTCATCAGGGGTCCAGAGGAAATGTCCCTGGATCGAGGGAGTTTTTTATTAGAATAAAGAATGCAGAGGTCAGGGTAAGCAAAATAGGGGAGAAGGTCACAAAACTCTGGGCTGCCCTACCAAAATGCCTGAGGAAGCTGCGCATGCACAGCAAAACGCGTTGCATCTTCCATCTTGGTAAATAAATCCTTTTTATGGTTCCCACTGCGTCTGATCTGGATCCGTCAGCGCCACATGAATTTTGCTGCTAACCACCTAGAAGCCTACACTATTCAATTGTGAAATCGGGGAGGGGGGGGGGGGGGTTCATATGGACAGGACCTATTCTTAGAATAGGAAATCAATATCTGATTGGTGGGCATTTGATTCTCTGCACCACTAGGGCCCATCCAAACTGCTGAATCTCCGCATAGAGATATTCTGGGCCAAGATTCTGTCTTCATCCGGCATCGCTAGGACCTCACGGACATGCGTCATCTCCATAGACGGCAAAGCAGTAAGCAGACGTGTAGAAGAGGAAGACAGAGACAACAGAATGGAAGACCTGATGGACACAACATTCTGAAATGTCCCTGGATCGAGGGAGTTTTTATTAGAGTAAAGAATTGAAATGATGATGTTGGCTGTAGGTGGGACAGAGGTCGGGATAAGCGGGACAGCAGGGGAAGGTTACAAATTCTGGACTGTTCCGCCCTAATCTGTGGGCATGGGTGGGTGCAATCCTTAGGATAGGCTATCAATATCTGCTTGGTGGGCATTTGACTCCCAGCACCACTAGGGCCCATCCAAACTGCGTAATCTCCCCATGGAGATATTCTGGGCGGAGATTATGTCTGAAGCCGACGCTGCGCCGCGGACTGCTCGGACAAGTGTAGTCTCCACAGACGGTAAAGCAGTCTGGTGGAATCCAGCTAAAAGTAGAAATATGTGTATTCTTTTGCCTGGTTCTGAATTGCTAATTTCCGCTGCAGAGCTTCCCGCTGCAGAAATTCTGCAGTGTGAAGGATGCAGGAGAATCTCAATCATTGGCAGAAATTCAGCAGTGTGGACGGGCCCCTAATTTTTGAAAAAAAGGAGTGGTGGCGCATCAGTGAGCGCTAAACCCCCATCATTGTTTACCAGACACAGTGCCATGCATTTTGTTGTGGCCGTGCATGGTACTGCAGCTTAAGCATACAGTATTCACTCGCATAGGACTAAATCGCTATGAGCTGCAGTGCCATGTGCGGCCACAACAAAATGCATAGCACTGTGTCTGGTAAACTACAATGGGGGTGCAGTATCAGGCACAGCCACTACAAAAAATGTGGCGCTGTGCCCAAATGTTTCATTCAGCTGCTTGGTGCAGCATGCCTGGATTTTGAGTACCCCATTGATCACATAATAATGGCATTTACTAGTGTTTCCCAACCAGTGAGCTGTTGCAAAACTACGACTCCTAGCTGGAGGCACATTGGTTGGGAAACACTGGCCTATCCTAAAGATTGACCATCAATATTACAGTCCTGGACAGCTGACACCTGGTGGCAGTGGCCAAGGTCTAAGATAACTCAGATTTTGGCTGTTTTGCCACTTAGATGCTACAGTCATTAGCAACTAAGCCTAAGACACCTGATCAGCACTCCCATGATGCAATAGCACTTGACAGTGATGGTGTCTCGGCAAACCAAAGTAGCTGTCCAGTTTTAACCACCTCCATTCATTGACTTCCTACTAGTCACAAGCCCGGCCCTATGCTTGGTGTGCCACTAGGGTGGTAATTACCTATAAAACATGATCAAAAGCAATAATACAGTATAATCACTAGTGTTGCTCGCGAATATTCGCAATTCGAATATTATTCGCGAATATCGCATATTCGCGAATTCGCGAATTTCGCGAATATAGCGCTATATATTCGTAATGACGAATATTTTTTTTTTTTTTTTTTTTCTTCACAATACACATCACAGTGATCATCCCTCTCTGCTTCCAGCTTGTGTGGTGTAAAGAAGGCTCTAATACTACTGTGCGAGACTGGCGAGCGAAAATTCGCATATGCGAAAATTAGCATATGCTAATTTACGCATATACGAATTTTCGCGTATGCTAATTTTGTATATGCAAATTTTCACATATGTTAATTTTCGCATACGCGAATTTTTGCATATGCGAAAATAAAACGAGGATATAACGGATATTCGAATATATGACGAATATTCGTCCATATATTCGCGAATATTCGCGAATTCGAATATGGCCTATGCCGCTCAACACTAATAATCACCACTTACCACCCCTGTATCATTACATCCCCCTTTACAGTATATGCTGTGCCACCTTATTCCCCCTGTGCCTTTTTCAAATTATCCCCCTCCCCCCGTGCCACATCCTTTCCCCATGATCCCCCTGTGCCATTTCATTCCCCCTTTATTAGCCTTTGTCCAAATTCATCACCCCCATCTTTATAAAGTGGCAAAGGGGAATAAAGGAAAAATGAAAGGGCACGGGGGGGGGGGGGGATCAAGAGGACATGTGGCACAGGGGTAATAAAGGGAGATGATCTGGCACTGGGGAAATAAAGGGAGATGATTTGGCACAGGGGGCCTCCAGGGATCAGGGAAGGAGGGGGGGGGGGGGGTGAATGATAAGGCCGATGTTCGTGCAGAAGCAGGAGAATACTGTTTAAACAGTGGTCTTCTGTTTCTGTACTGGGGCTGCTGCAGGGGGTGGAATGGGGGCCAGGGCCCGTACTGGGGTATTGGCTCTACCCCTCCTGATGGTGGCCTGTGTACAAGGTAGGGCCGACACATGAGCCTAGTTGTCCCCTATTGGGAGTGTTTTGTCCTCTATTGGGAGTGTTTTGTTCTCTATTGGGAGTGTTTTGTCTCCTATTGGGAGTATTTTGTTCCCTATTGGGAGTGTTTTGTCTCCTATTGGGAGTGTTTTGTCTCCTATTGGGAGTGTTTTGTCCTCTATTGGGAGTGTTTTGTACTCTATTGGGAGTGTTTTGTCCCCTATTGGGAGTGTTTTGTCCCCTATTGGGAGTGTTTTGTCCTCTATTGGGAGTGTTTTGTACTCTATTGGGAGTGTTTTGTTCCCTATTGGGAGTGTTTTGTCCTTTATTGGGAGTGTTTTGTCCTCTATTGGGAGTGTTTTGTCCTCTATTGGGAGTGTCTTGTCCCCTATTGGGAGTGTTTTGTCTCCTATTGGGAGTGTTTGTTCCCTATTGGGAGTGTTTTGTCCTTTATTGGGAGTGTTTTGTCCTCTATTGGGAGTGTTTTGTCCTCTATTGGGAGTGTTTTGTCCCCTATTGGGAGTGTTTTGTTCTCTATTGGGAGTGTTTTGTCCTCTATTGGGAGTGTTTTGTCCTCTATTGGGAGTGTTTTGTCCTCTATTGGGAGTGTTTTGTCCTCTATTGGGAGTGTCTTGTCCCCTATTGGGAGTGTTTTGTTCCCTATTGGGAGTGTTTTGTTCCCTATTGGGAGTGTTTTGTTCTCTATTGGGAGTGTTTTGTCTCCTATTGGGAGTGTTTTGTCCCCTATTGGGAGTGTTTTGTCTCCTATTGGGAGTGTTTTGTCTCCTATTGGAAGTGTTTTGTCCCCTATCGGGAGTGTTTTGTTCCCTATTGGGAGTGTTTTGTCCTTTATTGGGAGTGTTTTGTCCTCTATTGGGAGTGTTTTGTCCTCTATTGGGAGTGTTTTGTCCCCTATTGGGAGTGTTTTGTCCCCTATTGGGAGTGTTTTGTCCCCTATTGGGAGTGTTTTGTTCCCTATTGGGAGTGTTTTGTCCTTTATTGGTAGTGTTTTGTCCTTTATTGGGAGTGTTTTGTCCTCTATTGGGAGTGTTTTGTCCTCTATTGGGAGTGTTTTGTCCTCTATTGGGAGTGTTTTGTCCTCTATTGGGAGTGTTTTGTCCTCTATTGGGAGTGTTTTGTCCTCTATTGGGAGTGTCTTGTCCCCTATTGGGAGTGTTTTGTTCCCTATTGGGAGTGTTTTGTCCCCTATTGGGAGTGCTTTGTCCTCTATTGGGAGTGTTTTGTCCTCTATTGGGAGTGTTTTGATCCCTATTGGGAGTGTTTTGTCCCCTATTGGGAGTGTTTTGTCCTCTATTGGGAGTGTTTTGTCCTCTATTGGGAATGTTTTGTCCTCTATTGGGAGTGTTTTGTCCCCTATTGTGAGTATTTTGTACTCAATTGGGAGTGTCTTGTCCCCTATTGGGAGTGTTTTGTTCCCTATTGGGAGTGTTTTGTCCCCTATTGGGAGTGTTTTGTCCTCTATTGGGAGTGTTTTGTCCTCTATTGTGAGTATTTTGTACTCAATTGGGAGTGTTTTGTCCTCTATTGGGAGTGTTTTGTCCCCTATTGGGAGTGTTTTGTCCCCTATTGGGAGTGTTTTGTCCTTTATTGGGAGTGTTTTGTCCTCTATTGGGAGTGTTTTGTCCCCTATTGGGAGTGTTTTGTCCCCTATTGGGAGTGTTTTGTCCCCTATTGGGAGTGTTTTGTCCCCTATTGGGAGTGTTTTGTCCCCTATTGGGAGTGTTTTGTCCCCTATTGGGAGTGTTTTGTCCTTTACTGGGAGTGTTTTGTCCTCTATTGGGAGTGTTTTGTCCTCTATTGGGAGTGTTTTGTTCCCTATTGGGAGTGTTTTGTCCTTTATTGGGAGTATTTTGTCCTCTATTGGGAGTGTTTTGTCCTCTATTGGGAGTGTTTTGTCCTCTATTGGGAGTGTTTTGTCCCCTATTGGGAGTGTTTTGTCCTCTATTGGGAGTGTTTTGTCCTCTATTGGGAGTGTTTTGTACTCTATTGGGAGTGTTTTGTCCCCTATTGGGAGTGTTTTGTCCCCTATTGGGAGTGTTTTGTCCTCTATTGGGAGTGTTTTGTTCCCTATTGGAAGTGTTTTGTCCTCTATTGGGAGTGTTTTGTCCTCTATTGGGAGTGTTTTGTACTCTATTGGGAGTGTTTTGTACTCTATTGGGAGTGTTTTGTCCCCTATTGGGAGTGTTTTGTCCCCTCTATTGGGAGTGTTTTGTTCCCTATTGGGAGTGTTTTGTCTCCCTCTATTGGGAGTGTTTTGTTCCCTATTGGGAGTGTTTTGTCTCCTATTGGGAGTGTTTTGTCTCCTATTGGGAGTGTTTTGTCCTCTATTGGGAGTGTCTTGTCCCCTATTGGGAGTGTTTTGTCTCCTATTGGGAGTGTTTTGTTCCCTATTGGGAGTGTTTTGTCCTTTATTGGGAGTGTTTTGTCCTCTATTGGGAGTGTTTTGTCCTCTATTGGGAGTGTTTTGTCCCCTATTGGGAGTGTTTTGTTCTCTATTGGGAGTGTTTTGTCCTCTATTGGGAGTGTTTTGTCCTCTATTGGGAGTGTTTTGTCCTCTATTGGGAGTGTTTTGTCCTCTATTGGGAGTGTCTTGTCCCCTATTGGGAGTGTTTTTTTCCCTATTGGGAGTGTTTTGTTCTCTATTGGGAGTGTTTTGTCTCCTATTGGGAGTGTTTTGTCCCCTATTGGGAGTGTTTTGTCTCCTATTGGAAGTGTTTTGTCCCCTATCGGGAGTGTTTTGTTCCCTATTGGGAGTGTTTTGTCCTTTATTGGGAGTGTTTTGTCCTCTATTGGGAGTGTTTTGTCCTCTATTGGGAGTGTTTTGTCCCCTATTGGGAGTGTTTTGTCCCCTATTGGGAGTGTTTTGTCCCCTATTGGGAGTGTTTTGTCCCCTATTGGGAGTGTTTTGTCCCCTATTGGGAGTGTTTTGTTCCCTATTGGGAGTGTTTTGTCCTTTATTGGTAGTGTTTTGTCCTTTATTGGGAGTGTTTTGTCCTCTATTGGGAGTGTTTTGTCCTCTATTGGGAGTGTTTTGTCCTCTATTGGGAGTGTTTTGTACTCTATTGGGAGTGTCTTGTCCCCTATTGGGAGTGTTTTGTTCCCTATTGGGAGTGTTTTGTCCCCTATTGGGAGTGCTTTGTCCTCTATTGGGAGTGTTTTGTCCTCTATTGGGAGTGTTTTGTTCCCTATTGGGAGTGTTTTGTCCCCTATTGGGAGTGTTTTGTCCTCTATTGGGAGTGTTTTGTCCTCTATTGGGAATGTTTTGTCCTCTATTGGGAGTGTTTTGTCCCCTATTGTGAGTATTTTGTACTCAATTGGGAGTGTCTTGTCCCCTATTGGGAGTGTTTTGTTCCCTATTGGGAGTGTTTTGTCCCCTATTGGGAGTGTTTTGTCCTCTATTGGGAGTGTTTTGTCCTCTATTGGGAGTGTTTTGTCCTCTATTGGGAGTGTTTTGTCCCCTATTGGGAGTGTTTTGTCCCCTATTGGGAGTGTTTTGTCCTTTATTGGGAGTGTTTTGTCCTCTATTGGGAGTGTTTTGTCCCCTATTGGGAGTGTTTTGTCCCCTATTGGGAGTGTTTTGTCCCCTATTGGGAGTGTTTTGTCCCCTATTGGGAGTGTTTTGTCCTTTATTGGGAGTGTTTTGTCCTCTATTGGGAGTGTTTTGTCCTCTATTGGGAGTGTTTTGTCCTCTATTGGGAGTGTTTTGTACTCTATTGGGAGTGTCTTGTCCCCTATTGGGAGTGTTTTGTTCCCTATTGGGAGTGTTTTGTCCCCTATTGGGAGTGTTTTGTCCTCTATTGGGAGTGCTTTGTCCTCTATTGGGAGTGTTTTGTCCTCTATTGGGAGTGTTTTGTTCCCTATTGGGAGTGTTTTGTCCCCTATTGGGAGTGTTTTGTCCTCTATTGGGAGTGTTTTGTCCTCTATTGGGAATGTTTTTTCCTCTATTGGGAGTGTTTTGTCCCCTATTGTGAGTATTTTGTACTCAATTGGGAGTGTCTTGTCCCCTATTGGGAGTGTTTTGTTCCCTATTGGGAGTGTTTTGTCCCCTATTGGGAGTGTTTTGTCCTCTATTGGGAGTGTTTTGTCCTCTATTGGGAGTGTTTTGTCCCCTATTGGGAGTGTTTTGTCCCCTATTGGGAGTGTTTTGTCCTCTATTGGGAGTGCTTTGTCCTCTATTGGGAGTGTTTTGTCTCCTATTGGGAGTGTTTTGTCCCCTATTGGGAGTGCTTTGTCCTCTATTGGGAGTGTTTTGTACTCTATTGGGAGTGTTTTGTTCCCTATTGGGAGTGTTTTGTTCCCTATTGGGAGTGTTTTTTCCCCTATTGGGAGTGTTTTGTCCCCTATTGGGAGTGTTTTGTCCCCTATTGGGAGTGTTTTGTCCTCTATTGGGAGTGTTTTGTCCCCTATTGGGAGTGTTTTGTCTCCTATTGGGAGTGTTTTGTCCCCTATTGGGAGTGCTTTGTCCTCTATTGGGAGTGTTTTGTCCCCTATTGGGAGTGTTTTGTCCCCTATTGGGAGTGTTTTGTCCTCTATTGGGAGTGTTTTGTCCTCTATTGGGAGTGTTTTGTACTCTATTGGGAGTGTCTTGTCCCCTATTGGGAGTGTTTTGTCCCCTATTGGGAGTGTTTTGTCCTCTATTGGGAGTGTTTTGTCCTCTATTGGGAGTGTTTTGTACTCTATTGGGAGTGTCTTGTCCCCTATTGGGAGTGTTTTGTTCCCTATTGGGAGTGTTTTGTCTCCTATTGGGAGTGTTTTGTCCCCTATTGGGAGTGTTTTATCCCCTATTGGGAGTGTTTTGTCCTCTATTGGGAGTGTTTTGTCCCCTATTGGGAGTGTTTTGTCTCCTATTGGGAGTGTTTTGTCCCCTATTGGGAGTGCTTTGTCCTCTATTGGGAGTGTTTTGTCCCCTATTGGGAGTGTTTTGTCCCCTATTGGGAGTGTTTTGTCCTCTATTGGGAGTGTTTTGTCCTCTATTGGGAGTGTTTTGTACTCTATTGGGAGTGTTTTGTACTCTATTGGGAGTGTCTTGTCCCCTATTGGGAGTGTTTTGTTCCCTATTGGGAGTGTTTTGTCCCCTATTGGGAGTATTTTGTTCCCTATTGTGAGTGTTTTGTCCTCTATTGGGGGTGTTTTGTCCTCTATTGGGAGTGTTTTGTCCTCTATTGGGAGTGTTTTGTTCCCTATCGGGTGTGTCCGCATCCGCTATTGGGAATGTCCCCTATTCGGAGGGTAAAAATACTTAAAGCATTATGGGACTCTGCCGGGAAATTAAAAACTGACCGCTATTGGGAGGTGTCTACTATGGGAGATTCTACTGTACTGGGTTTCCTGGTACAAACCTTACATTCGGAGCCCTGTAATGGTTGGGTGTTTTGGTTTCTAACTTATCCATGTATTTTAGAAATTCTTTGTAGGTCTCTAAAGAAATTCACTTCACTATTGACAGCCAGAACTACTACGTAACATTACACGGACAAGAAAGGCAGGAGCACTAAATCCTGATTAGTAAGGTCTGGAAAGCTGATGATAATTCACAATGGGGGAGATTTATCAACATCTGTGGAGAGGCAAAGTTGCCCAGTTGCCCATAGCAACCAATCAGATCGCTACTTTCATTCTTAACAAGGCCTGTGAAAAATGAAAGAAGCGATCTGATTGGTTGCTATGGGCAACTGGGTAACTTTGCTTTTCCACAGATTTTGATAAATCTCCCCCAATGTGCCCACTACATTGTGAAAACCACAGGGTGAAGATCACAGTAAAGTCCAGAGGTATATTGGGGGAGATTTATCAAAACTTGTGTAGAGAAAAAGCTGATCAGTTGCCCATAGCAACCAATCAGATCACTTATTTTATTTTTTACAGGTCTCTTTTAAAATGAAAGAAGCGATGTGATTGGTTGCTATTGGCAACTGTACCGGTCTTCCTCTAAACAGGTTTTGATAAATCTCCCCCATTATTGTGTGTACAGTAGAGGAGCAGCTGGGTCCTGTCAGCCATTGGCCATATTAAGATGGGAATTCCAGGTGGCGATCAATCCCCCCAGCAGATACAAGAGCTTTTACCCTGTCATCCGCCATACTGGGCTCAGACGCAGCTCATCGCTCATGTACGACTCTGGTGTCTCAGCCCATGATATACAGTAGCCATATATTATCATTACAGCTAATGAAGATCTCTGGGGATCAGGGATTCTTAAGGGGCAATATATATATATATATATATATATATATATATATACAGTATCTATCTCATATGTATGTATCTATCTCATATGTATCTATAAATCTTATATCTATCTATCTATCTCATATATATCTCGTATCTATATATCTATCAATCTCATATCTATTTATATATCTCATATCTATCTATCTATCTATCTATCTATCTATATATCTATCTCATATCTATTTATCTATCTCATATCTATCTCATATCTATCTATCTATCTCATATCTATCTATCTATCTATTTCATATCTATTTATCTATATATCTCATATCTATTTATCTATCTATCTCATATCTATCTATCTCATATCTATTTATCTATATATCTATCTATCTCATATTTATCTATCTATCTATCTCATATCTGTCTCTATCGATCTATCTCATATATAACTATCACATATCTATCTATCTCATATCTATCTATTTATCTATCTATCTATCTCATATTTATCTATCTACCTTATATCTATCTAAAATACCTTGTGGCTGATAAACCACATACAGAGGAACCTGCCCCCCCCCCCCTCCCCATGCTACAAGGGTTGTAAAGTTAGTGTAGTTCATAATATATTGTTTGTACCTGTGTTTGATGGTTGGTCTCACAAATCTTATGTGATTTTTGCCCTAATGTTCATTTTTAGCAGAATACACAATAAGTTTTGCCTTGGGTATTTCACGGGTGGCAGTGCGGCCCCTGACATTTTTTTTTTTTTTTTTTTTTTTATTCTTTATAACATTATAAAAGTTTACACAAAACCAACTTTTCCATCAAAAAGAAAATTATATCCGAAACCCACCCAACAATATCCATTAATCAACCTTTAAAATAAATTCTGCTTTAATCTTCCCATTACAATATTCCTTATTTAACTTACTACTTGAGGCCCGCAGTCCTCCCTCCGCCTTCCTCCCTCCGCCTTCCTCCCTCCGCCTTCCTTCCTCCCTCCGCCTTCCTCCCTCCGCCTTCCTTCCTCTCTCCGCCTTCCTCCCTTCCGCCTTCCTCCCTCCCTCCGCCTTCCTCCCTCCGCCTTCCTTCCTCTCTCCGCCTTCCTCCCTTCCGCCTTCCTCCCTCCCTCCGCCTTCCTCCCTCCGCCTTCCTTCCTCTCTCCGCCTTCCTCCCTTCCGCCTTCCTCCCTCCCTCCGCCTTCCTCCCTCCGCCTTCCTTCCTCTCTCCGCCTTCCTCCCTTCCGCCTTCCTCCCTCCCTCCGCCTTCCTCCCTCCGCCTTCCTTCCTCCCTCCGCCTTCCTCCCTCCGCCTTCCTTCCTCTCTCCGCCTTCCTCCCTTCCGCCTTCCTCCCTCCGCCTTCCTCTCTCCGCCTTCCTCCCTTCCGCCTTCCTCCCTCCGCCTTCCTCCCTCCGCCTTCCTCCCTCCGCCTTCCTCCTTCCGCCTTCCTCCCTCCCTCCCCCACCTCCCCCCTCCTAACTGTCATTTGTCGCTTCCCCTACTGTTCACACCCTTTCCACCCCTATGTCATCCCCTATTTCTATAACCTTAACTACAGGATCGAATAAATTAAGAAATAAATCAATTAATCAGAAGCACAGATTTGGTGGTACCAACCCCCCATAAAGAGATAGGATCAGGGAGAGGAGGTAGGCAGGAGGAGAAGAGGAAAAAAAAAAAAGGCCCCTGACATTGCTTATCTAGTCAGGTGTTGAAAGGGAGCATGTCTGTTGGAGGGAGATCATTCTCCACAGGGCTGCGGTGAATGTAAGTGCACAGTACAGCATGGAAGGGAGCCTAGCTGTGCTGCAATGGGTGGGGTGACTGATTGATGTGTGGGAGGGAGAATAGTCACCTCCCACCTAGAAACAAGGGATCCTGGGGATTGTAGTTCAAGGGAGGGCACAGAAACAGGAAATAGCCAGTTCACACAAACGAACCACCAAACGAGCCAGGACACTGCCATTTACCACCAACACAAGCATAAACCCTTGGTAAGCATGTCCATTACTAACTGACAGGTAAGTACTGAAGTCACCTCATGTTGGATAACCCTTTTAGGAGCGGTCCCCTGCTCCAGCCATAGTTTGAAGTATTGTTTGACAAGTAGCTGTGTCTCCATTACATTAGATTTTTTGCAAAGTTGTTCAGTAAAAAAAAAACCTGTAACCTATTTAACCTGTTCCTGTGTCTGGATTGTTTTCTTAAGTGTTGCAGAATCTGTTGACACCAATAAAATTAAATTATTATTTTTATTATTCTTATTCTACACATTTAACATCACAGGGATCCATAATCCATTTGAATAGACACTGTACATTGTATCTAGCTATCTCATATCTATCTATCTATCTCATATCTATCTATCTCATATCGATCTATCTATCTCATATCTATCTATCTATCTATCTATCTCATATCTATCTATCTATCTATCTATCTCATATCTATCTATCTCATATCTATCTGTCTATCTATCTCATATCTATCTATCTCATATCTATCTATCTCATATCTCTCTATCTATCTATCTATCTATCTATCTATCTCATATCTATCTATCTCATATCTATCTATCTATCTCATATCTATCTATCTCATATCTTTCTCATATCTATCTATCTATCTCATATCTTTCTCATATCTATCTATCTCATATATATCTACCTATCTATCTCATATCTATCTATTTCATATCTCTCTATCTATCTCATATCTATCTATCTCAAATCTAAACATAGAAATGGAGCAGCACAACCAAAACAAAGGAGGTAGATGTGGGTGCCAGCGGTCTGTTGTCCCAGGTAACGGGCCAGAAATAGACAGCAAATAAAGAAGTTATCCGCAGCACTCCAAAATAAGGTGCAAACGGTGATGGATATCTATCCATCTCATATCTATCTATCTATCTATCTCATATCTATCTATCCATCTCATATCTATCTATCTATCTATCTCATATCTATCTATCTCATATCTTTCTATATATCTATCTATTTTATATCTATCTATCTCATATCTATCTCATATCTATCTATCTATATCTCATATCTATCTATCTATCTCATATCTATCTATCTCATATCTATCTATCTATCTCAAATCTATCTATCTATCTCATATCTCTCTATTCACATCTATCTATCTATCTCATATCTATTATCAATCTATCTCATATCTATCTATCTATCTCATATCTATCTATCTCATATCTATCTATCTCATATCTATCTATCTCATATCTATCTCATATCTATCTATCTCATATCTATCTATCTCATATCTATCTATCTATCTATCTCATATCTATCTATCTATCTCATATCTATTATCAATCTATCTCATATCTATCTCATATCTATCTATCTATCTATCTCATATCTATCTATCTCATATCTATCTATCTCATATGTATCTATCTCATATCTATCTATCTGCTGTTTTTATCCACCATCTCGCCTTCCGTATACTTACATAAATCCATCCTTCTCGCCATACGCAGTGATGCACAACCCGTCCATGCTCCGGTGGGATGTGGAGCCTCTTGTCCGTACGGATTATTCTCTGGTGAGATCTCCCGCTCAGCGTCAGTTCCCGTAAAGCCGGCACCATTGCCCAGCACAGTCTGTACAGTCTTAAGTAACATTTTGGCCTCCGCAGAATCGGCTGATGCTTTCATTCTCAATACATCCAATGACTTGAAGCAATCTATTTGTTTTCTTGTCTCCACTTGCAAAAATAAAATAAAAAATAGTCACAAGCGCCCCCCTCCCCCATACGTGTTTCCATGTTTGCAAGGCACTTTAGGAAACAAGGAATGATTTATTGCATTCATCCACATTCCTTTCCTTCATCACTTCATAGATCATGGCACAGACCATTGAAGCCAATGGCACTCATTGCCTCGGCCGGTGCCAGCGAATTATAAATATGTATGCCTACACATCTGAAATAACATGGACACTCTCTCTCTCTCTGGCCTTTGCCAACTCAGGCTGTTTTTGTAAGGCCGCTCGGCGTGAGACATTGAGGCAGATCGGCGCGCTTTTAACCTTTGCTAGCTTGTTGTCTCATCTTTCTGTAAATGACTGCTTTTGGGCAAACCTGGTGATTTCCTTTGCCAAAGTGAAGTTCCTTAATGTTTTTGTTGGGAACCATCTGAGGTTGAGTGGCTGAAAGTTCTTTCCTCTGGTAAATACGAGGAAACATCGCTATGTAACAGGCCTGGAGGGTGCAGAACGCTCACACGGACTGCGAATTGTCTTCTGTGGGCATCTAAATTATAGATGGAAAACAATCAGAAGATGGCGAGGGATTGCAATGTGGGACCCCCACCAGTCTGTAGAACAAAGGAGCTATGTCACTTTTGGAGGGCTACTTTAAAGGGCTACTCTGCCCCTAGACAACTTATCCCCTAAGATGTCTTAGCCCTTAAGGTGTCTGGTCGCGGGGGCCCCACCGCTGGACCAGACACACAGACCTCTGTGACCTCCCTACTGCACCCGTCGTTTGTTTAGAGCATCTGGTGCAGCGCTGGAAGCTCGCGACATCACGGCCACACACGGGGGGCGTGATGGCCATAGACTTGCATTGAGGGGGTGTGGCTGTGATGTCACAAGCGGGGCATGGCCTGATGTCACGAGGCTCTGCCCTACAACGCCAGTTTGCTCCATGCACCGGATGTCTGTGGTGCCGCAGCCGAGATCGGGACCTTTGGATAGGGGATAAGATGTCTAGGGTCGGAGTAGTAGGGGGGGCCTGAGGTATTCCGAAAAAATTTTGTTTGGAAGATTCCTAATTATGGAAGTTTCCTGAAAGCACATGTGGTATCCCAGTGCAGAACACTCTTGTCTACCCGCTCTGTCAGGTAGATGTCACTGTCTGATGTCCCCTCTGGACCACAACTCCAGGCTATAATGTGTATTTTGTGATTTACTCTGAATGTATTCCCAATTGTTTAAGGCACTTGTATTTTCTTTGTCATGTAGAGAGTTAACTTTGTCCCTGTGGGAGGATGCATGGGGAATCACATGTTCACTTTAGCCAATCAGAGCCTCCTGCCCTTCTCCACCCAGGTCTGTCCAGACAGGGAGGCATTGGGAAGTTATTCAGTTGAGTTCAGTCAGAGCTATGGGATGGATCTCTGTAGTATACCTGCCCCATACCTCTAATGGGGACAGTTTCCATGTCTTTCTTCTCGTCTACCTTTTCCTGGGTGGTTGTCCGCCCACACATGGATACCGCCGACCAGGTCATCAGTCAAGTTCAAGTTCAGCTTTGGGGACAAGTGCCGAGAGAGCTGCCGGGCCCTATAGCAACCAAAAAATAACATGAGTGAAAGTCTCTGGCAACTCTGGTCCAACCAAGTTCACCCTGGCAGGTAAGCACTAACCAGGAGCCCCGTGTGTGAAAGTCTAGGCCGACTGCAGCCACCTCCTTTCTCTAAAGTCTGTGTTTCCTACTTTGTTTTCAGTCAACTCTAATTTAGTCTAGTCTACCTCAGTCAAATCTCAGCCAGTTCAGTCTAGGCACGTCAAGGCTAGCTACAGTCAGGTCCACAAATATTGGGACAACAACACAATTCTAACAAGATTTGCTTTAACTGCAGACTGTCAGCTTTAATTTGAGAGTATTCACATCCAAATCAGGTGAACGGTGTAGGAATTACAACAGTTTGCATATGTGCCTCCCACTTGTTAACGGACCAAAAGTAATGGGACAGAATATTAATCATGAATCAAGCTTTCACTTTTTAATACTTGGTTGCAAATCCTTTGCAGTCAATTATAGCCTGAAGTCTGGAACGCATAGACATCAGCAGACATTGCTGGGTTTCATCCCTGGTGATGCTCTGCCTCCTCTACTGCAATTGTCTTCAGTTCCTTCTTGTTCTTGGGGCATTTTCCCTTCAGTTTTGGCTTCAGCAAGTGAAATGCTCAATCGGATTCAGGTCAGGTGATTGACTTGGCCATTGCATAACATTCCACTTCTTTCCCTTAATAAACTCTTTGGTTGCTTTGGGTCATTGTCCATCTGCACTGTGAAGCGCCGTCCAATGAGTTCTGAAGCATTTTGCTGAATATGAGCAGATAATATTGTCCGAAACACTTCAGAATTCACCCTGCTGCTTTTGTCATCATCAATAAATACAAGAGAACCAGTTCCCATTGGCACCATACATGCCCACTATGCCATGACACTACCAGCACCATGTTCACTGATGAGGTGTATGCTTAGGATCATGTTCCTTTCCTTCTCCATACTCTTCTCTTCAGTAGTGCGTTTCGGGGGATCACTACTGAAGAAGACCCCCCGAAACGCATTTAGCCATCCTACCATTGTACCCCAACTAGTATACACCTAGTATACCAACTATTGACTTATTTCCAACATTTGCAATAGCTGGAAGCCCTCTGTTTGGGTACCACTGCAGTGCGCGCACAATTAGCGCATCATTCACACTTCCGTACCACCAAGCTTTCACCGCTATCTCCATCTACAGCCTCCAAGTCACAGACACTATCCCCTGCCAGGCCGAACGCAGTCTGTTCCAGCCGAGGCCTGCAAGAAGGCTAGGAGACATCGCAACTTACAGACAACAGGCGGGCATTCTTCAACTCACACCTTATGCCGGACGCAGCCCGTGCCAGCCCACACCGCGATCCTCATCATCTTACTTGGTCGGTGAGTGGTGCTGTGCACCAACCTCTCTTAATGGGGGACAAACTGTTCCGAACGCTGGAGACGGCTCCGGCAGCTTGTTATGCCCCGCCCAAACAACTATTTATTTATTAAACTATTTATTAAACAACCTAAAACAATACATTAACCCTTTGTGTCAGGATCTACCTTAGTCAGTGCATTTAAAACAGTAAACGCCTATCACACTACAATACTATATCCTACATTTAAAAACACAATTTTTATATACACAGTGAGGACATGCTGGGAGTTGTAGCTGCAACAGCTAACTGGCAGGTAAGAGATTTGTGTGGGTGGCTGTGGAGAAATTTTAACACCAGGGTGCCTCCAGCTGTTGCTAAACTACAACTCCCATCATGAGAGTTGTAGTTTAGGAACAGTGAGACTCCAGCTGGTGCTTAACTGGAGGCTCGCTATTGTTAAATTACAACTCCCATCATTCCAAGACAGCCAAAGGCTGTCTGGAAATGACGGGAGGTGTAGTTTAGAAACAGCTGGAGGCTCCCTGCTTGGGAAACACTGCTTTATGGGGGTTCTCCCCAGGGGAGAGCGCCATAAATGTACTAACCATTTTTTTGTGTTTTTTTCTTTTCTTTTAACTTCAGATCCATGTATGCAGAGGATTACTTCAGATTTGGTGGACTACGATGACCAATTTTTTGTTTTGTTTACTGTTAATAAAATGGTTAACAAGGGCTTGTGGGGGGACTGTTTTTATTTTTTTAATAAAAGTTTTTAAAACATGGGTTTTTTTAATTTACTTTACAGACTTAGTAGTGGAAGCCATCTTACAGATGGAGTCTATCACTAAGCCGGGGCTTAGCGTTAGCCCCAAATACAGCTTGTGTTAACCACAGCTTGTGTTAATTATTACCACGGTAAACTCTGCCCCAGGGGTGCCCAAAAGAGATTGTACCAACAGGCCCGGGGCATCAAAAATGGCACTCCTGTGCCTAGGCGGTAACATGCTGGTGTTATTTAGGTTGGGGAGTGCCAGTAACAATGGTCCTCGTCCATCCTGGTAACGTCAGGCTGTTGCTGTTTGGTTGGTATCTGGCTGAGAATGAAAATATTTTTATTCTCAGCCAGATACCAACCAAACAGCAACAGCCTGACATTACCAGGGTGGGCAAGGACTATTGCTACTGGCCCTCCCCAGCCTAAATAATGCCAGCCTGTTACCGCCTAGGCCCAGGAGCGCCATTTTTTGACACTCCAGGCCTGTTGGTACCTGCTCTTCCCAGCACCCCTGTGGTGGTGGGTACAGGGGTAATAATTGGGGGTTAGCACTAGCTGTTTTTGGGGACAATGCTAAGCCCCGGCTTAGTAATGGACTCTGTCTGGAAGACGGCTTCCACTACTAAGCCTGTAAAGTAAATTAAAAAAAACATTCACCCACAAGCCCATGTTAACCATATTATTAATATTTAACCAAAAAAACGCTAGTCATCGTAGTACACCGAATCCGAATTAGTCCTCTGCATACACGGATCTAAAATGAGAAGAAAAAAAAACACACAAAAAATGGGTTAGTACATTTAAGGGGGAAAAAAAAGTGGTAAAAAAAATTTAATAAACACATATACATTGACCCTCATTTACTATTGCAAACCCAACATGTTTTGTCGGGTTGTGTGGCTGATTCTGTCGCATTGCGCCATAAATTGTGTCTGAGCCAGATTGTGCCCCAGAATTGAAAAAACCCCAACTAACTCTCCCTTTTGCTAAGAAAACCCAAAAAAGGAGCGTGGCTTCCGGGAAAAGGGGGTATGGTCTCCGAAAAGGGGTGTGTTTCTGACATTTTCACAAAAACCCAACATATTTACTAAGGTTTCCACAGAAAATGTGGTAGATTTAAGCTGAGGAAAACCAGACAGATCAGAACATGTGTAAAAAAAGCAAAGTGTAGGGAAAGTGGAAAATGTAGGGAAACCTTAGTAAATAGTGTGGGAAATAAATTGTAGGGAAATAAAACCCACAAAGAAACCTGCACAACACTCTTAGTAAATAAGGGCCATTGTTTATTAACCCCCTGTGATAGTATAATAAATATGTCAAAATATAAGCCAAACCAAAGTAAAAAAAAATGACTACAGAACTCGCTTAACAAAGCAACAATGATAAATGTCCCTCAAGATGTCTGGCAGCGGAGTACCCCTTTAACCCCTTAACGACACAGGACGTATATTTATGTCCTTCGCTTGCTCCCGCTATATAACACGGGGTCATGCGGTGATCCCGTGTCATATCGGGTTGGTCTCAACGGCTTACAATAGCCGAGACCCGTGGCTAATATCGGACATCACCGATCGCGGTGATGCCCTGTATTAACCCTTCAGACGCTGCGATCAAAGTTGATCTCCATGTCTAAAGTAAAAAAAAAAAAAGCATTCCCGGCAGCTCAGTTGGGCTGATCCGCTGTTAGGACACGAGGAGAATCCCTTACCTGCCTCCTTGTTGTCTGATCATCGATTCACTTCTTCATGCCTGAGATCCAGGCAGGAGCAGTGGAGCGCCAATAACACTGATCAGTGCAATGCTATGGCATAGCATTGATCAGTGTCTGCAATCAATCTACTGCATGTTATAGTCCCCTATGGGGGCTATTACATTGCAACAAAAAAAAAAAGTGAAAAAAAAATAAGTTAATAAATGTGATTTAACCCCTTCCCTAATAAGTTTGAATCACCCCCCCTTTTTCCATTCAAAAAAAACTATGTAAACATATGTGGTATCACCGTGTGAATAAATGTCTGAACTATAAAAATATATTGTTAATTAAACCGCATGGTGAACGTACACGTTAAAAAATTCCAAAATCCGGCGTATTTTTGGTCACTTTTTACACCATAAAAAAAAATTATAAAAAGCGATCAAGAAGTCAGATAAAAACAAATGGTACTGATAAAAACTTCAGATCATGGCGCAAAAAATGAGTCCTCATACATCCCTGTATATGGAAAACTAAAAAAGTTATAGGGGTCAGATGAGGACATTTTTAAACGTATTAATTTTCAAACCTATATAAGTTGGGTATCATTTTAATCGTATGGACCTACAGAATAAAGATAAGGTGTTATTTTGTATGAAAAATGCACTGCGTAGAAACAAGCCCCCAAAAGTTAAAATTGTGTTTTTTTTCTTCAATTTTGTCCCACAATCATTTTTTATTTGTTATTTTTTTTCGGTTTCGCCATAGATTTTTGGGTAAAATGACTGATGTCATTACAAAGTAGAATTGGTGGCTCAAAAAATAAACCATCATATGGGTCTGTAGGTGCAAAATTGAAAGGGTTATGATTTATAAAAGTAAGGAGAAAAAAACAAAACTGTTCCTTATGGGGTTAAAAGAACAGATTCCAACTAAAATGTGGATGTAAGAGGTGTCTTTGTTTGTTGGCAAAGCTTGTGGTTGCTGTGGCGACGCCATGGCCTATCTTGTCTGGTGTTTCTTTGCCCAATGAGGTGCAGCATTTACATCCCCACCCTGCTGCCCCTGACTATTTAAGTCTGCAATGTCCTCTCATTGCCTGTGAAAGAGCTTGTTCTCTGTAGCTAGCTATTACCTGCATCTAATAATGTTTCCTGGTTCTGTAACTTAGGTTCTTATAGTGATTAACCCTTTGATATTCGAATCTGTACTTTTGTTGTCCTCTAGGCTTTCTGACAATCCTTTCTGTTTGTTTGTCTCCCTGTTAGTATTGTCTATAATGTGTTTGCCCATTGTGTTTCTCCCTGACCTTACTATTTTTCTGAAATTTGTTGCTTTGACCTGTGACGTCCTTGCACTTATTCATGAGTAGAGATCACCGTCTAGTTGTGGATTCACCATTTAGGGCGACTAGGTAAGGGACAGGGGTCCTGGGTGAGAACCAGAGAGCACTGTTTCCCTGCCCATATATGCCAGTGGAGCTGGCCATCTTGATAGCGATAACGTTCCCATAATTCTTTTATTCTAAATAAGACTAAGATTCCTTTACAGGGCCACATATAGGTCCACACAGTTGCTTGTATTTATTACCATGGCAACAGAACATTGTAACCATAACCCTGAATCCCCACAATGGACCTCTCGACTCGATCACCTTCCTCCGAAGACAGCGCTAGAGCTTGACTATGGTTCTTCTTGGCCTTCTTCCATGAGTAGGATCACAAGTGAACTTTTTGTTGAGTTCTCAGGGTAAATTTAGTTGAAAACACAGTTCAACCTATTTTATCTATAACATCTACAACTGAGGGCGTTTTATATCTTTGACGCCTTGTAGACCGTAAAAACAACAACCATGATGCTCCGGTGACCCAGACAGTGCATGACCTCCACCGATAGAAGGGGATATAATTTTGGTTCTCTTATTGTGGTGAAGGTCTTGTTGATTCTCCTGCCGGCTCTCTTTGGTCTATGTCTGAGATTTTCTGTCCGCAAATAAAGAGAAGACGAAAGAGTGGAAGAAGAAAACACCGCGCACCAGAGTATGGGCCACAAAATGGATTGGCTTTTTTCTTTTTCTTTTTTCATAGATTCAAAACTGAAAGAGATTGAGGATCATAGATATAACCTGACACTATAGAAATCCCGAACGTCTCAGATCTCAGTTATATATAACAGAGCAAGATACACGAGAATTAAATGTTCTGTGCCAAATATATCTAGTCATAGGGGGACATTTATCATTGGTAGTGCACCTTTTTTCTTGTTTATTTTAGGTGCAAAATTTTGCGCAGTTGCCATCTTTGTGGCTTTTTTGTGTGTTCTTTTTAATAGCGGTATATTCTTTGGGGCACTGTAGAGGACTTTAACCCCTCAACGACATAGGACGTAAATGTATGTCCTGATCCGCTGGGACTTAGCGCACCAGGAAGTACATTGCAGTCCTATACAAGACGCGAGCACCGGAGCAACCAGAAACCCGCCGGTAATGGTGGACATCAACAATTGCGTGTTGGATCTAATCTATCTATCTATCTATCTCATATCTATCTCATATCTATCTATCTATCTCATATCTATCTATCTCATATCTATCTATCTATCTCATATCTATCTATCAATCTAATATCTATCTATCTCATATCTATCTATATAATATCTATCTATCTAGCAACAGAAGAATACAGCAGCACACTGCTAGCACAAAGATATAGATAAAACATGAGTATATAAATACAACATGAAAAGCTAAACAGCTATGGTGTAATAAATGGAAATATAAAATTATGAAGTAGTGAGGTACTTAGCTTGCAATTTGGCGGCCAAATAGCTTGGACCGTCCCACCGCGATAAGGTGACCTCATTTGGGACGGACCCTACACTATGACTATGCCTCTGTGTGGATAGATCAGCAGGCATTGCAGGATCTGAAACATCCCAGACACCTTATATACACCTGATAGAGGTGGGTGGGGTGCAAGAGCCAACATGGAGGTAGCCACTCCCCCATATGTGTAATACAAACGAAGGATAAGTCAGCCAGCCCTATTGATTCCAAACTATTGTATGGACCTGGCTTACAGGTGCAAGCTGCTGGGCTAAATATACAGCAACAAATATGTCTATCCATCTATCTCATATCTATCTATCTCATATCTATCTATCTATCCCTCTATCTCATATCCATCTATCTCATATCTATCTATCTATCTCATATCTATCTATCTAATATCTATCTATCTATCTCATATCTATCAATCAATCTAATTGTTACGCCTAGTGCTCCGGGTCCCCGCTCCTCCCCGGAGCGCTCACGGCGTCTTTCTCCCTGCAGCTCCCCGGTCAGTCCCGCTGACCGGGAGCGCTGCACTGTCATGGCCGTTGGGGATGCGATTCGCACAGCGGGACGCGCCCGCTCGCGAATCGCATCCCAGGTCACTTACCCGTTCCCGTCCCCTGCTGTCATGTGCTGGCGCGCGCGGCTCCGCTCTCTAGGGCGCGCGCGCGCCAGCTCCCTGAGACTTAAAGGGCCAGTGCACCAATGATTGGTGCCTGGCCCAATTAGCTTAATTGGCTTCCACCTGGTCCCTGACTATATCTAACCTCCTCCCATGCACTCCCTTGCCGGATCTTGTTGCCCTTGTGCCTAGTGAAAGCGTTTTGTGTGTCTAAAGCCTGTGTACCAGAACTTCTGCTATCCACCCTGACTACGAACCTTGCCGCCTGCCCCCGACCTTCTGCTACGTCCGACCTTGCTTCTGTCTACTCCCTTGTACCTCGCCTATCATCAGCAGTCAGAGAGGTGAGCCGTTGCTAGTGGATACGACCTGGTCACTACCGCCGCAGCAAGACCATCCCGCTTTGCGGCGGGCTCTGGTGAAAACCAGTAGTGACTTAGAACCGGTCCACTAGCGCGGTCCTCGCCAATCCCTCTCTGGCACAGAGGATCCACTACCTGCCAGCCGGCATCGTGACACTAATATCTATCTATCTAATATCTATCTATCTATCTATTTATCTATCTCTCTTATATCTATCTATCTATCTATCTATCTATGTATTTCATATCTATCTATCTATCTCAAATCTATCTATCTCATATCTTTCTACCTATCATCTATCTATCTCATATCTATATATCTATCTATCTTCTGTATACTTTCATCCTTCTCTTTGCTGTCAGTCCCAATCCCTCGGTGGATCTCTCGCTGACATACAGTACACTCCTCATACATGAACATGTGTCTCCCATTATTATAGAGGAACAGACGGGAGATGAATGCACATTTACCTCTATGGACCCACATGATGCGCACTTTCCACCTACTGCTGAGCCGTCTGAAGTTCCTTTGCAGGTTACGATGGCGGCGGCGGCTTTAATAACATCTCTGGCAGCAGATGGCGATACAAGCCCTGGAAATCAGCTGCCAGTGCTGTCTGTCCGGACGTGTAATGTTCTCCGCTCGCACAGGCTGGCTACATCTGGAAATGTTTGATTTGATAGAGTGTCGTTTTACATTGCAGAAATGAGCGTAAGTGGTTTTTTAACCCACCAAGTGAGAAATGTGATCTGGGTTTTACTACCGACCCTTTAAATGAAAACCAGACAGCGTATTAAACCATTATCTATCAAGGATATGGAGAGGAGAATGTCCCGGCGTCTATAGGGTGCCGGGCAATATCCACATTCTGTCTACTCTTACTTACCGGGGTGCCAAAATGTTTACAGTCATGTGGTTAGAACCTTCCCTAATATCTCATTATGAACTGATTGAAACATAATAGTTAAACGCTCGGGTTATTATTGACAGCACTTATCATTTACTATGGCTCGGTTTTACAAGTGAACTCCTTTTACTTAACTTAATCATGAGTGAGCAAGGTTTGGAGGAAAAAAGGTTGTCATTGCCACATTTGACCACAAGGAGTGCTGTGGTAACATGTAAATGTGTGAAAATGTGCCCACTCTATCGTTCCGAGAACTCTCAGAACTTTTTATGCCTTTTTTATGATATACAGTACAGACCAAAAGTTTGGACACATCTTCTCATTCAGAGTTTTCTTTATTTTCATGACTATGAATATTGTAGATTCGCACTGAAGGAATCAAAACTATGAATTATCACATGTGGAATTATATACATAACAAAAAAGTGTGAAAATCTGTCATATTGTAGGTTCTAGCCACCTTTTGCTTTGATTCCTGCTTTGCACACTCTTGGCATTCTCTTGATGAGCTTCAAGAGGTAGTCACCTGAAATGGTCTTCCAACAGTCTTGAAGGAGTTCCCATGATGCTTAGTACTTGTTGGCCCTTTTTGCCTACACTCTGCGGTCCAGCTCACCCCAAACCATCTGGATTGGGTTCAGGTCCGGTGACTGTGGAGGCCAGGTCATCTGGTGCAGCACCCCATCACCCTCCTTCTTGGTCAAATAGCCCTTACACAGCCTGGAGGGGTTTGGGGTCATTGTCCTGTTGAAAAATAAATGATGGTCCAACTAAACGCAAACCGGATGGAATAGCAGCCGCTGCAAGATGCTGTGGTAGCCATGTTGGGTCAGTTTGCCTTCAATTTTGAATAAATCCCCAACAGTGTCACCAGCAAAGCACCCCCACGCCATCACACCTCCTCCACCACACCATCACACCTCCTCCTCCACACCATCACACCTGTGAAGTAAAAACCATTTCAGGTGACTACCTCTTGAAGCTCATCAAGAGAATGCCAAGAGTGTGCAAAGCAGTACTCAAAGCAAAAGGTGGCTACTTTGAAGAACCTAGAATGTATATAATTCCACATGTGTTAATTCATAGTTCTGATGCCTTCAGTGTGAATCTCCAATTTTCATAGTCATGAAAATAAAGAAAACTCTGAATGAGAAGATGTGTCCAAACTTATGGTCTGTACTGTATATTATTATATTTAACGGTATACTGTGTTTTTATGTATTACAGTATAATGGTTTGTCATTAAAGGGGTACTCCACTGCCCTAGCGTTCGGAACATTATGTTCCAAATGCTGGGTGTGGGCTGCGTGACGTCATGCCTCCCCGTGACATCATGTCAATCCCCCCGTGATGTTACGTCACGCACCGTCAATGCAAGTCTATGGGAGGGGGCGTGGCAGCCGCCACACCCCTCCCATAAACTTGCATTGAGGGAGAGCCGCCACACCCCCTCCCATAGACTTGCATTGAGGGAGCGTGACATGACGTCACGAGGGGCATGGCCGTGACGTCATGACCCCCACAGCCTGCACTTAGCATTCGGAACAAAATCTTCCGAATGCTGGGGCAGTGGAGTACCCCTTTAAAAACAAAATTAAATGGCTATGGAAATGGTAACACCAAAAAGGACAAGCCGTAAGGTTGTAAATTGAGGAAGTATCCAGTGTCAATAAAATCTGCATAATTGGTATAAAAGCCAGATCGAAGGGCACATTTTTTCAGCTGCATGAAACCTCATAAAAGTCAGTACAGTATGATTGTGCGATGCCAGTTATTGCCACTTGTCGCAAACTGAAAGGAACAGAATTCTAGAACTAAGAGACCTCTGGCAGATTGCTTTACACATAGGTAAAGATGTCAGCCCTGGTCAACGTTGCGTGTTCCAGTGGTTCATTGGACAAATTGGACATTTCATACAAAGTCATTAGCGCCGAACAATTTGTCTACACAAACCATCAGAAGGAGCTTGCACGACATTGGACTATGACCATCAGGCGTTCCAATGACCTCGTAGGCTGTCATAGTGCAGAGCAAGACGGCAATGGAGGCTTAAATAGAGTGAAACTAAATCCTGTTCAGTGATGAGTTCCGCTTTTGTCTCGAACACAATGATAGCGAGAGATCGGTTTGGAGATCACATGGGCAAAGCCATGAAGAGGCCTTCAAGAGCGAACAACACACTTGTCCTACTCATGGGATTATAGTGTGTGGCAGCATAATGTATGGTAGTCCGGATACCTCTAGTCTTTATTTCATTTCAGGTACACTAGAAACCCAACTTTACATTGATTTGGTAATGAAACCAGTGGTATGGCCATTTCTCCGAAGTTTCCCAGGAGATGTTTTCCAACATGACAAGCCGTGTTGCTTATGGTATTGTAAGCAGCCTGTGTGGTCTAAATGTTCTGTAATGGTCTAAGGCATCTCCAAACCTGGCCCACAGTGTCCCAAAACCTGTCTCCCACTGGGGACGTCTGGGACGCCATTGGCTGGAAATTGCAAAAGGAACTGCCAGTAGTGGGTCTTGATGATTTGTGTGCCCACGTGCATTTAGAATGGAAGAATATAATAACCTCAATGATAGCAAGCCAAGGTGTGTAAGTGCATGGTGTATGTAAGTATTTCTGCCTCCCGAAATTTCCTTCAACAGCAGTGGCTGCAAATAGGACTCAGACTTTCGATTCGGCTCTATACTCACTGAGCCAGTTGCTCGCCCAGAGTGTGTAAGCAGTGTATAACCACTTACCTCCTTTCTGCCAGATGGTAAGCAGTGATGCTCATTATATAGGAGCATGACTGTCACGATGCCGGCTGGCAGGTAGTGGATCCTCTGTGCCAGAGAGGGATTGGCGTGGACCGTGCTAGTGGATCGGTTCTAAGTCACTACTGGTTTTCACCAGAGCCCGCCGCAAAGCGGGATGGTCTTGCTGCGGCGGTAGTGACCAGGTCGTATCCACTAGCAACGGCTCAACCTCTCTGGCTGCTGAAGATAGGCGCGGTACAAGGGAGTAGACAGAAGCAAGGTCGAACGTAGCAGAAGGTCGGGGCAGGCAGCAAGGATCGTAGTCAGGGGCAACGGCAGGAGGTCTGGAACACAGGCTAGGAACATACAAGGAACGCTTTCACTGGCACAATGGCAACAAGATCCGGCAGGGAAGTGCAGGGGAAGTGAGGTGATATAGGGAAGTGCACAGGTGAAGACACTAATTGGAATCACTGCGCCAATCAGCGGCGCAGTGGCCCTTTAAATCGCAAAGACCCGGCGCGCGCGCGCCCTAGGGAGCGGGGCCGCGCGCGCCGGGACAGGACCGAGGGAGAGCGAGTCAGGTACGGGAGCCGGGGTGCGCATCGCGAGCGGGCGCTACCCGCATCGCGCATCGCATCCCGGCTGGCAGCAGAATCGCAGCGCCCCGGGTCAGTGGATCTGACCGGAGCGCTGCAGCGGAGAGAGTGTAGCGAGCGCTCCGGGGAGGAGCGGGGACCCGGAGCGCTCGGCGTAACAGTACCCCCCCTTGGGTCTCCCCCTCTTTTTAGGGCCTGAGAACCTGAGGAGCAGACTTTTATCTAGGATGTTGTCCTCAGGTTCCCAGGATCTCTCTTCAGGACCACAACCCTCCCAGTCCACTAAAAAAAAAGTTTTCCCTCTGACCTTTTTAGAGGCTAAGATCTCTTTGACAGAGAAGATGTCCGAGGAGCCGGAAACAGGAGTGGGAGGAACAGATTTGGGAGAAAAACGGTTGAGGATGAGTGGTTTAAGAAGAGAGACGTGAAAGGCATTAGGGATACGAAGAGAAGGAGGAAGAAGAAGTTTGTAAGAGACAGGATTAATTTGACACAAAATTTTGAAAGGACCAAGATAGCGTGGTCCCAACTTGTAGCTAGGGACACGGAAGCGGACATATTTAGCGGAGAGCCATACCTTGTCTCCAGGGGAAAAAACGGGAGGAGCTCTTCTTTTCTTATCCGCGAACCTCTTCATGCGTGAAGAAGCCTGTAAGAGAGAATTTTGGGTCTCTCTCCATATAATGGAAAGGTCACGAGAAATTTCATCCACAGCGGGCAGACCAGAGGGCAAGGGGGTAGGGAGGGGGGGAAGAGGGTGACGGCCGTACACCACGAAAAATGGGGATTTGGAGGAAGATTCAGAGACTCTGAAGTTATACGAGAATTCGGCCCATGGAAGGAGATCTGCCCAGTCATCCTGGCGGGAGGAAACAAAATGTCGCAAATAATCACCCAAGACTTGGTTAATTCTTTCTACTTGTCCATTGGACTGGGGATGATATGCAGAAGAAAAATTTAATTTAATCTTGAGTTGTTTACAGAGAGCCCTCCAGAATTTAGACACAAATTGGACGCCTCTATCCGAGACGATCTGCGTAGGCAACCCGTGAAGACGAAAAATGTGTACAAAAAATTGTTTAGCCAACTGAGGCGCTGAAGGAAGACCAGGAAGAGGGATGAAATGTGCCATTTTGGAGAATCGATCAACGACCACCCAAATAACAGTGTTGCCACGGGAAGGGGGTAAATCAGTAATAAAATCCATACCAATCAGAGACCAAGGCTGTTCGGGGACAGGCAGGGGATGAAGAAAACCAGCGGGCTTCTGGCGAGGAGTCTTATCCCGGGCACAGATAGTGCAGGCTCGCACAAAGTCCACAACATCCGTCTCCAGAGTCGGCCACCAATAGAAGCGGGAGATGAGTTGCACAGATTTCTTGATGCCCCCATGACCAGCGAGATGGGAGGAGTGACCCCATTTGAGGATTCCGAGGCGTTGGCGTGGAGAAACAAAGGTCTTTCCTGGAGGAGTTTGCCTGATGGAGGCTGGAGAAGTGGAGATCAGGCAGTCAGGTGGAATGATGTGTTGCGGAGAGAGTTCAACTTCTGAGGCATCCGAGGAACGAGAGAGAGCATCGGCCCTAATGTTCTTATCGGCAGGACGAAAGTGAATCTCAAAATTAAATCGGGCAAAGAACAGAGACCACCGGGCCTGGCGAGGATTCAGCCGTTGGGCAGACTGGAGGTAGGAGAGGTTCTTGTGGTCGGTGTAAATAATAACTGGAAATCTTGATCCCTCCAGCAGATGCCTCCATTCCTCAAGTGCTAATTTAATGGCTAGAAGCTCTCGATCCCCGATGGAGTAGTTCCTCTCCGCCGGAGAGAAGGTCCTAGAAAAAAAACCACAAGTGACAGCATGCCCGGAAGAATTTTTTTGTAAAAGAACAGCTCCAGCTCCCACTGAGGAGGCATCAACCTCCAATAGGAAGGGTTTGGAAGGGTCAGGTCTGGAGAGCACGGGAGCCGAAGAAAAGGCAGACTTGAGTCGTTTAAAGGCGTCTTCCGCTTGAGGAGGCCACGACTTGGGATCGGCATTTTTTTTGGTTAAAGCCACGATAGGAGCCACAACGGTAGAAAAATGTGGAATAAATTGCCTGTAATAATTGGCGAACCCCAAAAAGCGTTGGATAGCACGGAGTCCGGAGGGGCGTGGCCAATCTAAGACGGCAGAGAGTTTGTCTGGATCCATTTGTAGTCCCTGGCCAGAGACCAAATATCCTAGAAAAGGAAGAGATTGGCATTCAAACAGACATTTCTCAATTTTGGCATAGAGTTGATTGTCACGAAGTCTCTGAAGAACCATACGGACATGCTGGCGGTGTTCTTCTAGATTGGCAGAAAAAATTAGGATATCGTCCAGATATACAACAACACAGGAGTATAACAGATCACGAAAAATTTCATTGACAAAGTCTTGGAAGACAGCAGGGGCGTTGCACAGGCCAAAGGGCATGACCAGATACTCAAAGTGTCCATCTCTGGTGTTAAACGCCGTTTTCCACTCATCCCCCTCTCTGATGCGGATGAGGTTATAGGCGCCTCTTAAGTCCAATTTAGTAAAGATGTGGGCACCTTGGAGGCGATCAAAGAGTTCAGAGATGAGGGGTAGGGGGTAGCGGTTCTTAACCGTGATTTTATTAAGACCGCGGTAGTCAATGCAAGGACGTAGGGAGCCATCTTTTTTGGACACAAAGAAAAATCCAGCTCCGGCAGGAGAGGAGGATTTACGGATAAAGCCCTTTTTTAAATTTTCCTGGACATACTCAGACATGGCAAGAGTCTCTGGGGCAGAGAGAGGATAAATTCTGCCCCGGGGTGGAGTAGTACCCGGGAGGAGGTCGATAGGGCAATCATAAGGCCTGTGAGGAGGTAGAGTCTCAGCTTGTTTTTTGCAGAAAACATCCGCGAAGTCCATATAGGCCTTAGGGAGACCGGTTACTGAGGGAACCACAGAGTCACGGCAAGGGTTACTGGGAACCGGTCTTAGACAGTCCTTGGAACAAGAGGGCCCCCAACTCTTGATCTCCCCAGTGGACCAATCCAGGGTTGGGGAATGAAGTTGAAGCCAGGGAAGTCCAAGGAGAATTTCCGAGGTGCAATTGGGGAGGACCAAAAGTTCAATCCTCTCGTGATGAGATCCGATGCTCATTAGAAGGGGCTCCGTGCGGAAGCGTATGGTACAGTCCAATCTTTCATTGTTTACACAATTGATGTAAAGGGGTCTGGCGAGACTGGTCACTGGGATGTTGAACCTGTTGACGAGAGAGGCCAAAATAAAATTTCCTGCAGATCCAGAGTCCAAGAAGGCCACGGTAGAGAAGGAGAAGGCAGAGGCAGACATCCGCACAGGCACAGTAAGACGTGGATGTCACGATGCCGGCTGGCAGGTAGTGGATCCTCTGTGCCAGAGAGGGATTGGCGTGGACCGTGCTAGTGGACCGGTTCTAAGCCACTACTGGTTTTCACCAGAGCCCGCCGCAAATCGGGATGGTCTTGCTGCGGCGGTAGTGACCAGGTCGTATCCACTAGCAACGGCTCACCTCTCTGGCTGCTGAAGATAGGCGCGGTACAAGGGAGTAGGCAGAAGCAAGGTCGGACGTAGCAGAAGGTCGGGGCAGGCAGCAAGGATCGTAGTCAGGGGCAACGGCAGAAGGTCTGGAACACAGGCTAGGAACACACAAGGAACGCTTTCACTGGCACAATGGCAACAAGATCCGGCAAGGGAGTGCAGGGGAAGTGAGGTGATATAGGAAAGTGCACAGGTGAACACACTAATTGGAACCACTGCGCCAATCAGCGGCGCAGTGGCCCTTTAAATCGCAGAGACCCGGCGCGCGCGCGCCCTAGGGAGCGGGGCCGCGCGCGCCGGGACAGAACAGACGGAGAGCGAGTCAGGTACGGGAGCCGGGGTGCGCATCGCGAGCGGGCGCTACCCGCATCGCGAATCGCATCCCGGCTGGCAGCGGAATCGCAGCGCCCCGGGTCAGAGGATGTGACCGGAGCGCTGCAGCGGGGAGAGTGAAGCGAGCGCTCCGGGGAGGAGCGGGGACCCGGAGCGCTCGGCGTAACAGTGGAGAAGCAGAGTAGACATCAAGGACTGTCTCTCCTTTGTGCGGAGTCAGCGGACGTCTTTCCAGGCGGGGAGGACGGATAGGACAATCCCTCAGGAAGTGTTCGGTACTAGCACAGTACAGGCAGAGGTTCTCCATGCGGCGTCGTGTCCTCTCTTGAGGTGTCAGGCGAGACCGGTCGACCTGCATAGCCTCCACGGCGGGAGGCACAGGAACAGATTGCAGGGGACCAGAGGAGAGAGGAGCCGAGGAGAAGAAACGCCTCGTGCGAACAGAGTCCATATCTTGGCGGAGCTCCTGACGCCTTTCGGAAAAACGCATGTCAATGCGAGTGGCTAGGTGAATAAGTTCATGTAGATTAGCAGGAATTTCTCGTGCGGCCAGAACATCTTTAATGTTGCTGGATAGGCCTTTTTTAAAGGTCGCGCAGAGGGCCTCATTATTCCAGGACAATTCTGAAGCAAGAGTACGGAATTGTACGGCATACTCGCCAACGGAAGAATTACCCTGGACCAGGTTCAACAGGGCAGTCTCAGCAGAAGAGGCTCGGGCAGGTTCCTCAAAGACACTTCGGACTTCCGAGAAGAAGGAGTGTACAGAGGCAGTGACAGGATCATTGCGGTCCCAGAGCGGTGTGGCCCATGACAGGGCTTTTCCGGACAGAAGGCTGACTACGAAAGCCACCTTAGACCTTTCAGTGGGAAACAGGTCCGACATCATCTCCAGATGCAGGGAACATTGGGAAAGAAAGCCACGGCAAAACTTAGAGTCCCCATCAAATTTATCCGGCAAGGATAGGCGTAGCCCAGGAGCGGCCACTCGCTGCGGAGGAGGTGCAGGAGCTGGCGGAGGAGATGACTGCTGAAGCTGTGGTAGTAACTGTTGTAGCATAACGGTCAGTTGAGACAGCTGTTGGCCTTGTTGCGCTATCTGTTGTGACTGCTGGGCGACCACCGTGGTGAGGTCAGCGACAACTGGCAGAGGAACTTCAGCGGGATCCATGGCCGGATCTACTGTCACGATGCCGGCTGGCAGGTAGTGGATCCTCTGTGCCAGAGAGGGATTGGCGTGGACCGTGCTAGTGGATCGGTTCTAAGTCACTACTGGTTTTCACCAGAGCCCGCCGCAAAGCGGGATGGTCTTGCTGCGGCGGTAGTGACCAGGTCGTATCCACTAGCAACGGCTCAACCTCTCTGGCTGCTGAAGATAGGCGCGGTACAAGGGAGTAGACAGAAGCAAGGTCGGACGTAGCAGAAGGTCGGGGCAGGCAGCAAGGATCGTAGTCAGGGGCAACGGCAGGAGGTCTGGAACACAGGCTAGGAACATACAAGGAACGCTTTCACTGGCACAATGGCAACAAGATCCGGCAGGGAAGTGCAGGGGAAGTGAGGTGATATAGGGAAGTGCACAGGTGAAGACACTAATTGGAATCACTGCGCCAATCAGCGGCGCAGTGGCCCTTTAAATCGCAAAGACCCGGCGCGCGCGCGCCCTAGGGAGCGGGGCCGCGCGCGCCGGGACAGGACCGAGGGAGAGCGAGTCAGGTACGGGAGCCGGGGTGCGCATCGCGAGCGGGCGCTACCCGCATCGCGCATCGCATCCCGGCTGGCAGCAGAATCGCAGCGCCCCGGGTCAGTGGATCTGACCGGAGCGCTGCAGCGGAGAGAGTGTAGCGAGCGCTCCGGGGAGGAGCGGGGACCCGGAGCGCTCGGCGTAACAATGACGAATACAGTACATACTAAGCAGCGAGGCATACCTTGTATGCAGGGCTCAAGTCCTGCAGGAAGTCATAGGAACTGCACCCATTAACAGGAGTCCTGCAGGACCGACCCTTGAGGGGAAATCTCAGGTGAGTTCCCAAACTTTTTCCCCCAGGACTTGACCCCTGATTGTATGCCTTGCTGCTCAGTGAACATTTGCAAATGTAGAGTGGTCCTGACAGGAGTCCCTGATCCTGTACCAATTTACCTGAAGTGATTACATGAACAGATTATATACAAAGTGTAAAATTTGGAAGCAATTTGATTTGTTCCAAATCGATTCGCTCATCTCTAGTCATGAACGTAGCATAAAACCCGATCCTTGTTGTCACATGGGTCTAGAACATGTCCAATAGATGTCAAGTAAAGTATCAGCCGAGACAGAGTGAAACAACATCATTGGGTTGGAAAATAGTTTCTTTACCTTGCCAAGTCATACTCAGTGATTGGTCCAGTCATATAGATAGGACGTCAGTAGCTTTGTTATTAGGGGTTGTCTGATATAGAAAATCAACTTTCTTGGGCCCTATTAGGGAATTTTGAGTTTATTAAGGGGGGAGGGGGGGTACCCAGTTCAGGATGCTCTTCATTTGGCCAGAGTGGAGAGAACCTATAAAAAACACCGCTCACTGTTGCCATATACAGACTACTCATTTATGTGAATGGACATGGTGTAATGCTTTATTTCTCCTGTAGTGTCACTGCAGGAAAAATGAACACTTACCCCACAGATTAGAGCTGATTGCCCGGGGATCCCAGGAGACACTATGTGATAAGCCTATCGTAATGAAGACCCCAACAAGCCTTAAGAACTCTGCTACCCACTCCACAGTGGAAACTTCATGTTCTGAACATTTGCAGCAGAGATATTGGTTACAGAGAACCCTGTCATTTTTTTAGCATTAGCAGTGCCTTTATCTTTGGTTTGTAGATGTATTGAAAACCACCATATGATCACATGGATTGTGATTAGAAATGAGTGAACCTCAAAATACCTCCCGGTCAGCATGTATTAAGTGAGGCTCGGACATCTGTGCTCTTGTATTAGGTACAAAAGTAGTTGGGGCCCCTCCAAATCTGAATCGGGACCCCAATCGAAAAAACTATGACAAAACTTCGATGATTTGCTCATCACTACTCTCTGGTTTAGCCCATAATCCAATCCATGACGGATGACCAGATCCATCAGATGTGTTGTTGACTTGAGACTATGTCCTCTTGTTCTTAAGGATGAAGACTTTATAACCTTCTTCCCAGCGTGTATACATTCATAATTCATAACCATTCATTTTTCAATGGTGTTTTCCCTTATCGCTAGAATACGCCATTACTTTGTGGGCCTGCAGGATCTGGCATTTTGTATTCCCTTCCACCTTTCTGTGTAGGAAACCTCAGCCTGCCCCTATTATGTGAGTGTGGTGTAGTGTAGAGTGTAGTGTAGGGTATAGTGTAGTGAAGTGTAGGGTGTGGTGTAGGGTGTGGTTTTGTGTAGGGTGTAGTGTAGGGTGTAGTGTAGTGAAGTGTAGGGTGTAGTGTAGGGTGTGGTGTAGTGTAGGGTGTAGTGTAGGGTGTGGTGTAGTGTAGGGTGTAGTATAGGGTATAGTGTTGGGTGTAGTGTAGTGTAGTGTCGGGTTTAGTGTAGGGTGTGGTGTAGTGTAGGGTGTGGTGTAGTGTAGGGTGTAGTGTAGGGTGTAGTGTAGGGTGTAGTGTAGGGTATAGTGTAGTGAAGTGTAGAGTGTAGTGTAGGGTGTGGTGTAGTGTAGGGTGTAGTGTAGGGTGTGGTGTAGTGTAGGGTGTAGTATAGGGTATAGTGTAGGGTGTAGTGTAGGGTATAGTGTAGTGAAGTGTAGGGTGTAGTGTAGGGTGTGGTGTTGTGTAGGGTGTAGTGTAGGGTGTAGTGTAGGGTGTAGTGTAGGGTATAGTGTAGTGAAGTGTAGGGTGTAGTGTAGGGTGTGGTGTAGTGTAGGGTGTAGTGTAGGGTGTGGTGTAGTGTAGGGTGTAGTATAGGGTATAGTGTTGGGTGTAGTGTAGTGTAGTGTCGGGTTTAGTGTAGGGTGTGGTGTAGTGTAGGGTGTGGTGTAGTCTAGGGTTTAGTGTATGGTGTGGTGTAGTGTAGGGTGTAGTGTGTGGTGTAGTGTAGGGTGTACTGTTAGGTGTAGTGTAGGGTGTAGTGTCAGGTGTAGTGTAGGGTGTAGTGTAAGGTGTAGTGTAGGGCATAGTGTAAGGTGTAGTGTAGGGTGTAGTGTAAGGTGTAGTGTAGGGTGTAGTGTAAGGTGTAGTGTAAGGTGTAGTGTAGTTTAAGGTGTAGTGTAGGGTGTAGTGTCAGGTGTAGTGTAGTGTAAGGTGTAGTGTAGGGTGTAGTGTAAGGTGTAGTTTAGGATGTAATGTAAGGTGTAGTGTAGTGTAAGGTGTAGTGTAGGGTGTAGTGTCAGGTGTAGTGTAAGGTGTAGTGTAGGGTGCAGTGTAATGCGTAGTGTAAGGTGTAGTGTAGGGTGTAGTGTAGGGTGTAGTGTAGGGTGTAGTGTAAGTTGTAGTTTAGGGTGTAGTGTAGGGTGTAGTGTAAGGTGTAGTGTAGGGAGTAGTGTAAGGTGTAGTGTAGGGTGTAGTGTAGGGTGTATTGTAAGGTGTAGTGTAGGGTGAAGTGTAAGGTGTAGTGTAGGGTGTAGTGTAGGGTGTAGTGTAAGGTGTGGTGAAGGGTGTAGTGTAGAGAGTAGTGTAAGGTGTAGTGTAGGGTGTAGTGTAGGTTGTAATGTAAGGTGTAGTGTAGGGTGTAGTGTAGGGTGTAGTGTAAGGTGTAGTGTAGTGTAGGGTGTAGTGTAGGGCGTAGTGTAAGGTGTAGTGTGGTATAGGATGTAGTGTCGGGTGTAAAGTAGTGTAGGGTTTAGTGTAGGGCATAGTGTAAGGTGTAGTGTAGGGTGTAGTGTAAGGTGTAGTGTAGTGTAGGGTGTACTGTTGGGTGTAAAGTAGTGTAGGGTGTAGTGTAAGGTGTAGTGTAGGGTGAAGTGTAGGGCGTAGTGTAAGGTGTAGTGTAGGGTTTAGTGTAGGGCATAGTGTAAGGTGTAGTGTAGTGTGTAGTGTCGGGTGTAAAGTCGTATAGGGTGTAGTGTAAGGTGTAGTGTAGGGCATAGTATAAGGTGTAGTGTAGGGTGTAGTGTAGGGTGTAGAGTAGGGTGTAGTGTAGTGTAAAGTGTAGTGTAGGGTTTAGTGGAGGGTGTAGTGGAGGGTGTAGTGTAAGTTGTATTGTATGGTGTAGTGTAGGGTGTAGTGTAGGGTGTAGTGTAAGGTGTAGTGTAGGGAGTAGTGTAGGGTGTGTTGTAAGGTGTAGTGTAGGGTGTAGTGTAGGGTGAAGTGTAAGGTGTAGTGTAGGGTGTAGTGTAGGGTGTAGTGTAGAGAGTAGTGTAAGGTGTAGTGTAGGGTATAGTGTAAGGTGTAGTGTAAGGTGTAGTGTAGGGTGTAGTGTAGGGTGTAGTGTAGAGAGTAGTGTAAGGTGTAGTGTAGGGTGTAGTGTAAGGTGTAGTGTAAGGTGTAGTGTAGTGTAGGGTGTAGTGTAAGGTGTAGTGTAGGGTGTAGTGTAGTGTAGGGTGTAGTGTTGGGTGTAAAGTAGTGTAGGGTGTAGTGTAGGGTGTAGTGTAAGGTGTAGTCTAGTGTAGGGTGTAGTGTCGGGTGTAAAGTAGTGTAGGGTGTAGTGTAGGGTGTAGTGTAAGGTGTAGTGTAGGGTGTAGTGCAGTGTAAGGTGTAGTGTAGGGCATAGTATAAGGTGTAGTGTAGGGTGTAGTGTAAGGTGTAGTGTAGGGTGTAGTGTAGTGTGTAGTGTCGGGTGTAAAGTAGTGTAGGGCATAGTATAAGGTGTAGTGTATGTTGGAGTGTAGGGTGTAGTGTAAGGTGTAGTGTAGGGTGTAGTGTAGGGTGTAGTGTGGGGTGTAGTGTAGGGTGTACTGTAGGGTGTAGTGCAGTGTAAGGTGTAAAGTAGGGCATAGTATAAGGTGTAGTGTAGGGTGTAGTGTAGGGTGTAGTGTAAGGTGTAGTGTCAGGTGTAGTGTAGGGTGTACTGTAGGGTGTAGTGTAGTGTAAAGTGTAGTGTAGGGTTTAGTGTAGGGTGAAGTGTAGTGTAAAGTGTAGTGTAGGGTTTAGTGTAGGGTGTAGTGTAGTGAAGGGTGTAGTGTAGTGTAGGGCATAGTGTAAGGTGTAGTGTAGGGTGTAGTGTAGGGTGTAGTGTCAGGTGTAGTGTAGGGTGTACTGTAGGGTGTAGTGTAGTGTAAAGTGTAGTGTAGGGTGTACTGTAGGGTGTAGTGTAGGGTGTAGTGTAGGGTGTAGTGTAGTGTAAAGTGTAGTGTAGGGTTTAGTGTAGGGTGTAGTGTAGTGAAGGGTGTAGTGTAGTGTAGGGCATAGTGTAAGGTGTAGTGTAGGGTGTAGTGTAGGGTGTAGTGTCAGGTGTAGTGTAGGGTGTACTGTAGGGTGTAGTGTAGTGTAAAGTGTATTGTAGGGTGTACTGTAGGGTGTAGTGTAGGGTGTAGTGTAGGGTGTAGTGTAGTGTAAAGTGTAGTGTAGGGTTTAGTGTAGGGTGTAGTGTAGTGAAGGGTGTAGTGTAGTGTAGGGCATAGGGTAAGGTGTAGTGTAGAGTGTACTGTAGGGTGTAGTGTAGGGTGTAGTGTAGTGTAAAGTGTAGTGTAGGGTTTAGTGTAGGGTGTAGTGTAGTGTAAGGTGTAGTGTAGGGTTTAGTGTAGGGTATAGTGTAGTGTAGTGTAGTGTAGGGTTTAGTGTAGTGTAGGGTGTAGTGTAGTGTAGTGTAGGGTGCAGTGTAAGGTGTAGTGTAGGGTTTAGTGTAGGGTGTAGTGTAGGGTGTATATGTACCTATATCTTGAAGCATTATTTTATATTTAGTATAAATTATATTGTAATTTATCTTTTAACCTTGTGGTTCATCTAATGTTTAAGGTCTTTAAGGCAACAAATTTACCTTTGTTTTCTACTTGGTCACCTGTCACCTTTACTCCGCACAATGTTGTCCATTGCCTATCGGTGTCACAGACAATCCACAGAGCTCGCCGTTGCCGTGTACGGCTTAGTCGCACTGACAGAGTCCTGATTGGGTAAAGTGGGGTGATTTATGGGGCTTCTACTTGACAGAAAGTGAGTTTTATCAGAACATAATGATCTGAGACTAATTCCTATTGAAAAGACCGGTTTGAGAAGCCGGTGGTTGACCTTGTCTTTGTCTACACGGGTAGTGCCATGCTTAAAAAAAAAAAAAAATAGCACCGTTCATTTGTCATGTACGGTCGGATTATACCTGTTTAAAAGCTGTAGTGCTCCTCGCCAGCATGGCTTTGTGCTAAACATATAGTTTTCTTTCTGTGTTTAAATTCTATAATATCCATGATTAAGGATCCCGGAGCAGAAGGTGTTGTGTTGGCTACACTCTGCTCAAGTGGGTGTTGTAATATTAGTACCATGAGGTGGCATGGAGTAAATAAGGAGTGGCTGCAACCACCCAAAGCCTGCTTAATACTAATAATTTCAATGGGAAAATATATGGAATGGTATTCTGTTTTAGGTAAAGTCTGGAGTAAATCCGCATATTCTGTATATCAGAGCATCAATAGAAACTTCCATGATCCTTAAATAGACATGAACAGGTCTCAATTGTTCTTTGGTGGAGTTTTCATATAATCCATAGACTTTTCAGTAGGAGCTCTCGAGGGGACGGAGTCATTGTGAATTACCGGTTGATAGAAGTCTCTTCGGTTTCCTCTCACCGGTTACAAATTCTATTCTGCCGCTTCGGTTTTCCGTTGGCCGTATACTTGTTCAGTTGACAGATATTTCTCCCGATCTCCCCATACACATGGATGCTCCGCAGAGTGTGCACGAGTTCTGTATGATGAGAAAGCTGCTGCAGTGCTTCTCTTCCGGGCGCTGATCTCTACATTAATGAACTCCAACTTACCTGATCCCTGACATCTGCCATAAGGGAGTGTCACAAGGCCACCATTAAAGTGTTGACGTCATGCCCCGCCCCCTCAATGCAAGTCTATGGGAGGGGGCGTGACGGCCGTCACGCCCCCTCCCATAGATTTGCATTGAGGGGGCGGGGTGTGACGTCACACGGGGCGGAGTCTTGACGTCACGATCTTCCGTCCCCGCGGTCGGGAGCCAGACCTTCCAGCACTTCCGGAGCTGTAACAGGTGGGTGCTGCTTGCTATATTGCGGGGGTCCCCAGTGGCGGGACCCCACCGCGATCAGACATCTTATCCCCTATGCTTTGGATAGGGGATAAGATGCCTAGGGGTGGAGTACCCCTTTAAAGCTCCCAGCAACTCCATAGTTCGGGTATGTAGTCTACGGAATTGTTAGAAGTCCCATGCAAGTCTATAGGACTGACAGCAATTCTGTAGACCGGTCGATATAACAGCGGGCTACCAATGTACTTAGACATTAAAGGGGTAGGATTTACATTTTTATTGTAGGAGGGGATTTTTCCAATTTTTTTTATTTTTTACTTTTTTTACATTTTGTTTTTACTTTTTTTTTTAACGCTTTTTATGTCCCCATAGGGGACTATTTATAGCAATCATTTAGGAGTAGGATTTTTTAATAGAAGTAATTTACAAATCTAATATAGATAATATGGAGAGGCTCCTGTCTGTCTGACCGTCGCTGAAGACCTGAGCAACCCAACAAACACCTATACCAAAGGTGTAAAAATAGGGAAAATATGTTAAAAGAAAAATGGGGCTCAAGGTCAAAGATATTTGGTTTAAAATAATAATTAATATTTATTAATATGCAATGATAATAAATTAAATAGGGAATGTACAGGGCCATTGTACCCCCCAAGGGCCCTGTACATTCCCTATTTAATTTATTATCATTGCATATTAATAAATATTAATTATTATTTTAAACCAAATATCTTTGACCTTGAGCCCCATTTTTCTTTTAACATAATTTACAAATCTGTTTAACTGTAACAAGTGTCAGTAACTGCAAGCAACTAAAGTTTAGTCAAGTCAATTGTGAGAGAAAATCCACTACAAGGCCCAGCAAGGCTTAAAGGGATACTCCACCCCTAGACATCTTATCCCCTATCTGCGATCTCGGCTGCAGCACCCCAGTCATCCGGTACATGGAGTGAACTTCACTTCATGCCGGATGAGAGAGTCTTGTGACATCATGGTCACGCCCCCTTGTGACATCATGACCATGCCCCCTCCCATAGACTTGCATTGAGGGGCGTGGTCATGACATCACGGGCCTCCGACACTACACCTGACACTCTAAACGAACGCCGGGTGCAGCAAGGAGATAGCAGGGGGTCCCCAGCGGCAGGACCCCCACGATCAGACTTCTGATCCCCTATCCTTTGGATAGAGGATAAGATGTCTAGGGTCGGAGTACCCCTTTAAGGATTCATTGGCATTCTCTGCATTCCCTTGCTCCGCTCTACATTATGAAGGATTGTAACATCTGTCCTGATCCTCAGTAAAGGCAGTTTTCCGTAACCCTGTATCAGGAGTACTTATTACCTCAGTGCTTGGCCCAGGAGGATTGCTGCACCGTGGAGCGTGGTGAGTTACGCTACCATGGCGTCACGAACTGTTATCTGTTGTTGCTCGGGTCATCACAGTAGTTTGAAGCGAAACTGGGTAAAAAAGTGTACAAAGTTTTGAAAGTGTCCCCCATAAATTCTATGTAACAGTAACACTACCTATACATAGAAGTAATAAGTGTCAGATGTAGAAGAGCCCATTGGCTCAGATCTCGTTAGAAGTCGGTTTCCGTAGCTTCCGCTGTTGCCTTCTTATGTATTCTGCAGATGCTACAAATTTCACTTTTCGGTTCTGCGCTACTCCGTTCAGCTCATGGGAGATAAAACTGTTCCAGTATAGACAAAGGCATAATAAATTATAACGTACGGAGTGTTTACTGCCAGGAAGCTAATGGCTCGGTCATAACAAAACATAACAGAACTTTCTCCAGGAACAAAACCCCAAATATCCTACAGGTAAATCTCCCCCTGTAATGAGCAGAGAGTTCCCTGTCCGCGGCTCCGCCATCAATCACTCCATATAGGAGTTTATTTTATAGCTGCCTAGATGACCCAGACTATTTACTGTTTACTCAGTATAGTTATGATGTGGGGAGTTCTGCCCAGACATCTCTATTCTTCTCTATATTTCACAAAAATCTCTGTTATTACATAAGATTTAAAAGGGTATTCCGACTTTATACATCTTATCCCCTGTCCAAATGATAGGGGATAAGATGTAGGATCGCAGGATTTCAGTGTAGCCCCCCTGAATTCTGTGCCGGGTGCTGCCTCCAAGGCGGGGATGTAACATCACGCCATGCCCCTCCATTCATGTCTATGGGAGGGGGTTGTCACGCCGGGACCCCGGGGGTCATACATCTCATCCTCTATTCTATCCGTAACATCTTATCCTTTGGTTAGGGGATAAGATGTATAATGCCGGAATACCCCTTTAATTATAAATTGCCATTATGTTTTACATATATGAGTTGTGCTCATTGGGAACCTATTTATCCAAGGAGAAACATCATGGTACCCAAATAAAAAATGGCGCCAAAACTTAGGTCACCCACGGGTACCGATAAGAGGACCTCAGTATTATAAATGGTACCATGGTAGATGGGGATCAGTGTTTTTTCAGGGAGGTTAGCAGTCACACCAAAGCCCTGGCGTGTAAGAAGATCCAGTGACCTTTAAACGAATAAGAAGAGACCACCAGTGTTATTCATGTTCTCCAAATTGTAGACCTCCAGAGGCTTTGTGGCTTCAAGACTGAACCTACTGTGAAGCATAAGCAAGGCAGGAAAAGGACCCTTTAAAATAGCGCTGCTGACTCAGGTATGAAGGATAAGGCGAAGCCAGAGGTGATGCAAAGGGGATATGAGGAAGGGAGGGATCCTCCCGAAACGCGTCATCTGTCCGTTTTTATTTTCTATTAATGAAATGTCCTGCTGAGGACTTTTGCATTACGTCTGGCTTCACCTTATCCTTCATACCTGAGTCAGCAGCGCCAATTTAAAGGGTCATTTTCCTGCCTTACTTCTACCTCCTACTCCAGGACGACTTTGTCTACTCCTGCAACCCTTTGGCTCAGCAGCGGCTCGTACCCCTAGCATCTCAACTGTGTTTGTGGGTTACATGCGCTATTGATACTATCACAAGGTGAGCAGCCATCTATAAGCTCCGCGGGGTTGCCCCCCACACTGTCCGTCGGTCCTTTTTTTTTCTCTTCACAGATACTGTAAAGCATGGGGGAGGCTTGGTTTTGTTTTGGGGCAGCGTTGCTCCATCTGGCACAGGGTGTCTTAAATCTGTACAGGGAATAATGATGTCTTAAAGGGGTTATCCAGGAAAAACTTTTTTTTTATATATCAACTGGCTCCAGAAAGTTAAACAGATTTGTAAATTGCAGCAGTGAGATAGAGGGAAAGGGAGAGCACACAAGAGGCAAACTTCACCTGTACTGAATTGCAGCGGGGTCTCAGCAAACCTATATCTCCTGCGGGGTGCACATACACAAAATATGAAGTATCAATCTAAACGAATAAAGAAGCACGTACGTGCACTCACCGTTCAGCGGAGATAGTAGCCTAAGGGGGTCCGGTTACGGGAGGCTGGGTCTCAGCATCAGCGCAGGTAGAATAGCGCCCGGAGGCTACGCCGGCAGTTTCGCACATGAGTGCGTGCTTCTTCCGGCCTCTCAGAGGCCGGAAGAAGCACGCACTCACGTGCGAAACTGCCTGCGTAGCCTCCGAGCGCCATTCTACCTGCGTTGATGCTGAGACCCAGCCTCCTCTGAGAGGCCAGAAGAAGCACGCACTCACGTGCGAAACTGCCGCCGTAGCCTTCGAGCGCCATTCTACCTGTGCTGATGCTGAGACCCAGCCTCCGGTAACCGGACCCCGTTACGCTACTATCTCCGCTGAGCAGTGAGTGCACGTACGTGCTTCTTTATTCGTTTAGATTTGTAAATTACGTCTATTAAAAAATCTTAATCCCTTCAGTACTTATGAGCTGCTTAAGTTGAGTTGTTCTTTTCTGTCAAAGTGCTCTCTGATGACACGTGTCTCGGGAACCGCCCAGTTTAGAAGCAAATCCCCATAGCAAACCTCTTCTACTCTGTGCAGTTCCCGAGACAAGCAGAGATGTCAGCAGAGAGCACTGGTGCCAGACAGAAAAGAACAACTCAACTTCAACAGCTGATAATTATTGGAAGGATTAAGATTTTTTAACACCTTAAGGACCAAGAATGTGCGCTACGGTACGTCCTGAGTCCTTTCCCTTTCTATAATGGGTCGGGCCCGTGGCTAATAGCGCGCTGCAATGATCGCGGTGCCGCGCGCTATTAACCCTTTAGACGGGGCGTTCAAAGTTGAATGCCGCATCAAAAGTGAAAGTAAATCACTGCCGGTTAGCTCAGGGGGCTGTTCGGGATGTCCGCAGCGAATTCGTGGCATCCTGAACAGCTGTGAGACACGAGGAGGGTCTCCTACCTGCCTCCATGCTGTCCGATTGCCGAATGACTGCTCAGTGCCTGAGATCCAGGCATGAGCAGTCAAGCAGAAGAATCATTGATCACTGGTTTCCTATGAAAAACCAGTGATCGATGTAAAAGATGAGTGTGTGCAGTTGCAAAACATTGCAAAAAAAAGTGCAAAAAAAAGTGAATAAAGATCATTTAACCCCTCCCCTAATAAAAGTTGGATTCACCCCCTTTTCCCATAAAAAAAAAACTGTGTAAATGAAAATAAACATATGTGGTATCGCCGCGTGCGGAAATGTCCGAATTATAAAAATATATCATTAATTAAACCGCACAGTCAATGGTGTACGCGCAAAAAATTCCCAAGTCCATGATAGCGTATTTTTGGTCATTTTTTATATACTGAAAAAATTAATAAAAAGCGATCAACAAGTCCGATCAATACAAAAATGGTACCGCAAAAAAAAACCTTCAGATCACGGTGCAAAAAATGAGCCCTCATACTGCCCCATATGCAAAAAAATAAAAAGTTATAGGGGTCAGAAGATGACAATTTTAAACGTTTACATTTTCTTGCATGTAGTTATGATTTTTTACAGAAGTACGACAAAATCAAACCTATATAAGTAGGGGATCATTTTAATCGTATGACCTGCAGAATAAAGAGTGTGTCATTTTTTACCGAAAAATGTACTGTGTAGAAACAGAAGCCCCCAAAAGTTACAAAATGGCGTTTTCTTTTTTTCAATTTTGTCTCACGATGATTTTTTTTTTCATTTCGCCGTAGATTTTTGGCAAAAATGACTGACGCCATTACAAAGTAAAATTGGTGGCGCAAAAAATAAGCCATCATATGGATTTTTAGGTGCAAAATTGAAAGAGTTATGATTTTTTAAAGGTAAAGAGGAAAAAAATGAAAGTGCAAAAACAGAAAAACCCTGAGTGCTTAAGGGGTTCATAGAAGTAATTTACAAATCTGTTTAACTTTCTGGAGCCAGTTGATAAAAAAAATAAAAATAAAAAAAGCTTTTTCCTGGAATACCCATTTAAGACTATCAAGACATTCTGGAGTGAAAAGTGTCAGGAAGTCATAGGTCATGGATCATCAAACATAATAATAACCCAAAACACACAGCTAAAAACACCCAAGAAAGACCCAAACATTGGACTAATGGGTTCTATGAGCCCTGATATAAATCCTATAGAAAATCTGTGAAGGAGCTGAAACATGAAAAATACACCTTCACACCTGGGACAACTGGAGCAGGATCTTATGAGGAGTGGATCAAGATACCTGGAGACAATTTCAGAAGTCTTATTGACCCCCCTAAAGGACCAAGCCCATTTTAACCTTAAGGACCCGGCCAATTTTATTTTTGCGTTTTCGTTTTTCCCTCCTCACCTTCTAAAATCCCTAGCTCTTTTATATTTCCATCTACAGACCCATATAAGGGCTTGTTTTTTGCGTGACCAATTGTACTTTGTAATGAAACCTTTCATTTTACCATAAAATGTACGGCGAACCCAAAAAAAAAATTTTTAGGGAGTAAATTTAGATGAAAACCACAATTTTGCACATTTTGGAGGGGTTTGTTTTCACACTGTACACTTTACGGTAAAAATTACATTTGTTCTTTATTCTGTGAGTCAATACGAATAAAATGATATCCATGGCTAGGTACTTTTATATTTTTGTTCTGCCCAAAAAAAAAAGTCAAAAACTTTTTTATACAAAATCAGTCATCTAAAATCGCCCTATTTTGATCACCTATAACTTTTTCATTTTTCCGTGTATAGGGCGGTATGAGGGCTAATTTTTTGTGCAGTCATCTGTCATCTTGTTATCGATACCACATTTGCATATATAAAAATTTTACATTATTTTTTATAAATTTTTTTGGGAATAAAATGTGACTAAAAAGCTGCATTTTTGGACTTTTTAAAAAAATTTTTACATTTATGCCGTTAACCGTACGGGATCATTAACATAATATTTTGATAGTTTGGACATTTGCGCACATGGCGATACCAAATATGTTTACATAAAAAAAATTACGCTTTTTGGGGTAAAATGGGAAAATACTGACAATTTTCATTTTTATTGGGGGAGGGGATTTTTAACTTTTTTCACTTTTTATTTTGACATTTTTCAACTTTTTTTTTTACACTTTTTATGTCTCCATAGGAGACTATCTATTGCAATCATTTGATTGCTAATACTGTTCAGTGCTATGCATAGGACATAGCACTGATCAGTATTATCGGTGATCTTCTGCTCTGGTCTGCTCGATCTCAGACCATAGCAGGAGACGCCGGGAGATGGACGGAGGCGTACCTCCATCCACCATAACAGAGGATCGGATCCCCGTGGCAGTGGTGTGGCTGATCCGATCATCTATTTTAACATGTGCACTGCCGCAGATACTGATCACGGCATCTGAAGGGTTAATGGTGGACATTGGCGCGATCGCGGATGTCAGCCATTACCGGCGGATCCCAGCAGTTAGACCCCTACAATCAGACACTTATCCCCTATCCTATGGACATAACCGGAGTACCACTTTACAATTACACAATCTACATTATGACCCCCATTTGCCATTGGATTTCTGTCAAAATTTAGAAGAAAAAAAAAATCAAGGGAAATTATTCCAACTATTACGTTTTTATTTTTATTTTTTTTTTAACGATGAGGGAGTAGTTTTTATTTTTTCAAGAATCTGCATTATTTAGGACATTTTCACTGTGGTTTTTTTGCCATCTTTTCAGGCTGTGATTTTACACTCTCAATATTGAGGTTAAAAACTTAACTAGTGCGCCAAAGATTTTCCGACATTTGAAAACACATTAAAAAGGGTACTCTGCCCATAAACATCTTATCCTCTATCTAAATGATAGGTGATAAGATGTCTGATTGCAGGAATCCCATCACTGGGGACCCCCGCAATCTCGGCTGCAACAACCCAGACATCCGGTGCACGGAGTGAACTTTGCTCCATGCCAGATGACTGGCAATGCGGAGGTTTGTGACGTCACAGCCATGCCCCACCCGTGACATCACGGCCACGCCCCTCAATACAAGTTTATGGGAGGGGGCGTGACCGCCATCATGCCCCCTCCCATAGACTTGCATTGAGGAAATGTGTTCGTGATGTCACGAGCGGGGCTTAGCCGTGATGTCACGAGTCTTTGGTGCTGCTGCAACCAACGCTCTAAACGAATGCCGGGTGCAGCAGGGAGATCACGGGGGTCCCCATCGGCAGTACCCCTACAATCAGACATCTTATCCCCTATTCTTTGGATAGGGATAAGATGTCTAGGGGCAGAGTACCCCTTTAGGGAATATTGGAACAAAAATTTACTATGAAAATGGAAAAAAATTGGATTTTTTGAAAATGAGCCCCTATATACTGACTATATGATTTTTTTTTTTTATCTGGGCGGAGGGAAAATTATGTTTTTTTTTCTTTCTTCTAACGTTAGTCAGTAAATTTACTGACGACAGCAAATCCTGCAGGAACGTAGGAGTTAATCCGTGATATCGCGTTGCAGCGCCTTCTTCTCAAACAAACGGCAGGTTGGTTTTGTTGAAACGTCTTGTACAGTACACCGCACTGTGTGAAAATGAGGGATACAGGGTTTAGCTACAGAAAGTGCTCGGGGGTTTGCAATAGAGCGACACAACACTCCCAAAATGTTGATTATATGCTCCATTAAATCATGATTAAAATGTAAGTAAGCCGAGGTTACTGCTTCTAAATTCTCCTCGCGTTCTTTCTTATCCACAGTTCTCCACTTCAAGTGCTAAAAGTAAGGGAATGTCAGGAAGATTTACGCCAATCTGGGGTTGGAAAGAACACGCTTCTCACATGGACCACTGTTTAAGTGCTTTTTGATTCCTTCACACCTGGAATTTAAGGGATTTGATTCTGATCTGCATTTTTCACACATTCCGAGTCAATAATCCTCACTATGAAAAGATTCAGACAAAAACAGGAGGGATTTCGTATTTTTTTTTTTTTATTACCGAGTCGTATGTGTTTTCTGTCTTCACTCACAGCATAGGAGGAGGAAAGAGCCGAGGAGAATATACAAAGCTTTTAGTTCATTGTCGAGTATTTATCCACGTATTTCCACTTTTCTATCTACTGTGTTTTTTGTTTCATTTTCTATCATTGACATAACTTAAATCTGAGGTTTGGCAAATAAGGTTTTTGGAGGTCAGGCTTCAGATTGGACACAGATTTTATACTCTCTACATTGGGAGGAGCAGCTTCCATCTGTGCTCAATACTGCCCCCTGATTGGTACTGCAATAAGTATAACCATTAGTCACTTTAAAAGGTTTAACCCTGTATAACTACCAGCAACACATTATACTGGCACGTAAGACAGGGTAAAATTCAGCCCTGAGCTCCCCCACAGCCCCTTTCCCTGCCTACTTAACGATCATCCCTATATGACGGACCCCCAACTGGGTGATGGTCCCTACTCTGAACAAGCGCAGGGCATGGTGAGGTCAAACACAAAAACACACCAGAATGTAGGTGAGAGAGAAAGTCAGAATACAAAGGGTTAAAGGGGTACTCTGCCCCTAGACATCTTATCCCCTATCCAAATGATAGGGGATAAGATGTCTGATTGCGAGGGTCCCGCTGCTGGGGACCCCCGGGTCTTGGCTGCAGCACCCCTCTATCATTACTGCACAGAGCAAACTAGCTCTGTGCTTAATGACGGGCTATACATTGATTGGCTTCACCCCTCGTGACATCACGGCCTGCCCCCTTAATGCATGTCTATGGGAGGGGGCATGGCGATATTGTATGGCCCGTGTATTGCCCGTCATTACACACAGAGTGAGTTTGCTCTGTGCAGCAATAACAGCGGGGTGCTGCAGCTGAGATCCCGGGGGGTCCCTAGCGGCGAGACCCCCGCAATCAGACATCTTATCCCCATCCTTTAGATAGGGGATAAGATGTCTAGGGGTGGAGTACCCCTTTAACTAAGGTACAGACCAGGGAGCAAAGACAGATGAACACCAACCAGACAAACAAACAGAAAGAGCAAGGTCAGACAAGCCAGTTCAAAACCAAATGCAATGTCCATTTATTTGTTTTTGTATTTTTCTGTTTAGGTGTGTATTCACACACTAGTTTGTTCTAAGCAGTTTGCTATTCTCCATGGATGGTTAATGATCAGTTTGCTATTCTCCCTGAATGGTTAATGCTCAGTACCAATGAGATCTCGGGTGTGTCTATTTTTACCAGAGTTCCCCTGCATTCTAGCTGCTGGTTATTTTGTGCAATAATGTTACTATGATGTCTGTTTGTGCAATACTCTGACTATGTTTGCTTCAGCATGCACTTTGTATTTATCTTGTGCTATTTTATCTGAGTTTTAGCCATGGTTAAATAGTCTTGTTTTTTGTAGATTTTAGTTTGTGTTATTTGTTGTTTTTCAGGATGTATGTCTGTTATTCTTAGTCTGTGTTCACACTGTTAGAATCCTGTCCTGTATCTTAACTTAGTGGAGTTTGGTTTTGAATTTATCTTGTCTTGTATCTTTAAATATATCCTGTTTTGAATCTTGAGAAATATTCTGTCTAGTATCCTGACCAGTGTTCCTCTGCGTTTCCCCCCGTTGGGCATGGGGTCTCGGAGGCAGTGGTCGCTGCCGGGGGCTATGCCGGTGTCAGGTTAGGGACACACTCTAAAGAGGTGGCCTTGACGTGGTGAGTGGGCTTGTACTTTTTGATCAAAATGTATAGTAACAACCTGTTAGTTTTTGAAATTATGCTGAGAAGCAAGTAGATCAAATTACAAATGGTGGATGTGCGGCTGTGTTTCTCTCTTTTTGTGTTGTTCCTCTGCAGAGTTTGGTTTTCTTGTATCTGTTTTTATGAAGTTCATGTTTGTTATCTGTGTCCAGTGTGAACAGTGTCCTATGTTACCTGATCATTTTAGTGTTTTAACTCTCAGTTCTTCTGTCCATCCCCTGCTTCTCTTGGATTTTGCTGTATTCTTGTTGCATACCTAGTCTTGTTCATTTTATCATGTCTGCCGTTTACTGATATCTGGTTTATGAACTGTTTGTTAATACATTATATTCTGCCCTATTAGTATTTGTATCCTGTCTGGTTTATCTGTTCTGGTTGTCGGTAGTTTGCCATTTCTGTTTCTGGCCTGTAACCGACTATGTACATTATTTGTTTTTTTACTCTAGAGCAGGGAGGGACCGGCTCCAAGTTGTCAATTCCCTGCTTAGGGTGTATGGGCAAGTAGGCAGGAAGAGTGTTATTAGGGATAGTTAAGGGCTCACTCTCCCTGTCCACCAGTCGGTCGTGACACCAGGACGTCACACAGTACCAAATCACTAAGCAAAGGGGTAGTCAGGTCTGAGAATGAGCAGAAAGTACAAAGTACAAGGAGCTCGTGCAAGGACAAAACCTTTATGACAGGCAATGCAATGACACATGCCTGTGACTTCTCCTGGAGTGGGCACCCTCCTGGAGCCCACTCCAGGAGGGTGTAAACATCAAGACCACATAACATTGGCCTTGTGACTGGTCAGGGAAACACAAGAGGGATTGGAGCTGCTGCCAGAACAAGAGTCAGACACTCCCATTACAAATACACCTGAAGATCAGGCTCCCTATCATGTCTGGATGTCCCCTTTGTCCCCTTCCAAAAAAGTAGTTAATATAACTTTGAAAAATCTCCTGTGCCATATGTAAATTAACTTTAGCTAGTCATTAGGGTGTGTGACTTTCCAAACTAGTCACCTCGACCCAGGCTGTGATCTCAGCTATTCATCCCCTATTCAGGCTTTGGAGCAGGGACCTGCGCCTATTGTACAGATGCGGGGTAGTCGAAGTTTTGCAACAGTTGGAGGCACCTTGGTTGGAAAACAGTGGCTCAGAAGAAAGGGAAATTAATCATAAAGTAGATTATACCATTAATTACAGATGGATGCAGGGCACGGAGCAGTGAATGTTAGGAAGTTGTGAAGAGTAGTGGTAGTAGTGGTTGTAGATTAGTGGTTGTAGTAGTTGTAGAAGTGGTTGTAGAATGGTGGTTGCAGTAGTTGTAGAAGTGGTTGTAGTAATTGCAGATTAGATGTTTGTAGTAGATGTAGAAGTGGTTGTAGTGGTTGTAGAGTAGTGGTTGTAGTAGTGGTTGTAGAAGTGGCTGTAGAGTAGTGGTTGTAGTAATGGCTGAAGAACAGTAGTTGTAGAGTAGTGGTTGTAGTGGTTGTAGTAGTGGTTGTAGAGTAGTGGTTGCAGTAGTGGTTGAAGTAGTGGTTGTAGAGTAGAGCTTGTAGTTGTTGTAGAAGTGGCTGTAGAGTAGTGGTTGTAGTAATGGCTGAAGAACAGTAGTTGTAGAGTAGTGGTTGTAGTGGTTGTACCAATGGCTGTAGAACAGTAGTGGTTGTAGTGGTTGTAGTAATTGCTGTAGAATAGTAGCTGCAGTAGTGGTTGTAGAGTAGTGGTTGTAGTAATGGCTGTAGAACAGTAGTTGTAGAGTAGTGGTTGTAGTAATGGCTGTAGAACAGTAGTTGTAGAGTAGTGGTTGTAGTAATGGATGAAGAACAGTAGTTGTAGAGTAGTGGTTGTAGTAATGGCTGTAGAACAGTAGTTGTAGAGTAATGGTTGTAGTAACGGCTGAGGAACATTAGTTGTAGAGTAGTGGTTGTAGTAATGGCTGTAGAACAGTAGTTGTAGAGTAGTGGTTGTAGTAATGGCTGAAGAACAGTAGTTGTAGAGTAGTGGTTGTAGTAATGGCTGTAGAACAGAAGTTGTACAGTAGTGGTTGTAGAGTAGTGGTTGTAGTAGTGGCTGTAGAGTAGTGGTTGTAGTAATGGCTGAAGAACAGTAGTTGTAGAGTAGTGGTTGTAGTAATGGCTGTAGAATAGTAGTTGTAGTAGTGGCTGTAGAATAGTAGTTGTAGTAGTGGTGGTAGTAGTAGTGGTTGTAGTGGTTGTAGTAGTTGTTGTAGAGTAGTGGTTGTAGTAGTGGCTGTAGAAAAGTAGTTGTAGTAGTGGTGGTAGTAGTGGTTGTAGTAGTTGTTGTAGAGTAGTGGTTGTAGTAGTGGCTGTAGAATATTAGTTGTAGTAATCGCTGTAGAATAGTAGTTGCAGTAGTGGTTGTAGTAGTGGCTGTAGAATAGTAGTTCTAGTAATGGCTGTAGAATAGTAGTTGTAGTTGTGGTTGTAGAGTAGTGGATGTAGTAGTTGTAGAGTAGTGGTTGTAGTGGTTGTAGTAATGGCTGTAGAACAGTAGTTTTAGAGTAGTGGTTGTAGTGGTTGTAGTAGTGGCTGTAGAACAGTAGTTGTAGAGTAGTGGTTGTAGTGGTTGTAGTAATGGCTGTAGAACAGTAGCTATAGTAGTGGTTGTTGTGGTTGTAGTAATGGCTGTAGAACAGTAGTTGTAGTAGTGGTTGTAGAGTAGTAGTTGTAGTAATGGCTGTAGAACAGTAGTTGTAGTAGTGGTTGTAGAGTAGTAGTTGTAGTAATGGCTGTAGAACAGTAGTTGTAGAGTAGTGGTTGTAGTTGTGGCTGTAGAACAATAGTTGTAAAGTAGTGGTTGTAGAGTAGTAGTTGTAGAAGTGGCTGTAGAACAGTAGTTGTAGTAGTGGTTGTAGTAATGGCTGTAGAACAGTAGTTGTAGTAGTGGTTGTAGTGGTTGTAGTAATGGCTGTAGAACAGTAGCTGTAGTAGTGATTGTAGAACAGTAGTTGTAGTAATTGCTGTAGAATAGTAGTTGTAGTAGTGGTTGTAGAGTAGTGGTTGTAGTAGTTGTAGAGTAGTGGTTGTAGTAATGGCTGTAGAACAGTAGTTGTAGTAGTGGTTGTAGAAATGGCTGTAGAACAGTAGTTGTAGTAGTGGTTGTTGAGTAGTGGTTGTAGTAATGGTTGCAGAACAGTAGTTTTAGAATAGTGGTTGTACTAATGGCTGAAGAACAGTAGTTGTAGAGTAGTGGTTGTAGTAATGGCTGAAGAACAGTAGTTGTAGAGTAGTGGTTGTAGTAATGGCTGAAGAACAGTAGTTGTAGTAGTGGTTATAGAGTAGTAGTTGTAGTAATGGCTGCAGAACAGTAGTTTTAGAATAGTGGTTGTAGTAATGGCTGTAGAATAGTAGTTGTAGTGTTTGTAGTAATGGCTGTAGAACAGTAGTTGTAGTACTGGTTGTAGAGTAGTGGTTGTAGTAATGGCTGAAGAACAGTAGTTGTAGAGTAGTGGTTGTAGTAATGGCTGAAGAACAGTAGTTGTAGTAGTGGTTATAGAGTAGTAGTTGTAGTAATGGCTGCAGAACAGTAGTTTTAGAATAGTGGTTGTAGTAATGGCTGTAGAATAGTAGTTGTAGTGTTTGTAGTAATGGCTGTAGAACAGTAGTTGTAGTACTGGTTGTAGAGTAGTGGTTGTAGTAATGGCTGTAGAACAGTAGTTGTAGGGTAGTGGTTGTAGTGGTTGTAGTAATGGCTGTAGAACAGTAGTTGTAGAGTAGTGTTTGTAGTGGTTGTAGTAATGGCTGTAGAACAGTAGTTGTAGTAGTGGTTGTAGAGTAGTGGTTGTAGCAATGGCTGTAGAACAGTAGTTGTAGGGTAGTGGTTGTAGTAGTGGCTGTAGAACAATTGATTTAAGGTAGTGGTTGCCGTAATGGCTGTAGAACAGTAGTTGTAGAGTTGTGGTTGTAGTGGTTGTAGTAATGGCTGTAGAACAGTAGTTGTAGTAGTGGTTGTAGAGTAGTAGTTGTAGTAATGGCTGTAAAACAGTAGTTTTAGAATAGTGGTTGTAGTAATGGCTGTAGAACAGTAGTTGTAGTAGTGGTTGTAGAGTAGTAGTTGTAGTAATGGCTGTAAAACAGTAGTTTTAGAATAGTGGTTGTAGTAATGGCTGTAGAACAGTAGTTGTAGTAGTGGTTGTAGAGTAGTAGTTGTAGTAATGGCTGTAGAACAGTAGTTGTAGAGTAGTGGTTGTAGTGGCTGTAGAACAGTAGTTGTAGTAGTGTTTGTAGTGGTTGTACTAATGGCTGTAGAACAGTAGTTGTAGTAGTGGTTGTAGAACAGTAGTTGTAGTAGTTGTAGAATAGTGCTAGTAGTAATGGCTGTAGAACAGTAGTTGTAGAGTAGTGGTTGTAGTAATGGCTGTAGAACAGTAGTTGTAGTAGTGGTTGTAGAGTAGTGGTTGTAATAATGGCTGTAGAACAGTAGTTGTAGGGTAGTGGTTGTAGTGGTTGTAGTAATGGCTGAAGAACAGTAGTTGTAGAGTAGTGGTTGTAGTGGTAGTAGTAATGGCTGTAGAACAGAAGTTGTAGTAGTGGTTGTAGAGTAGTGGTTGTAGTAATGGCTGTAGAACAGTAGTTGTAGGGTAGTGGTTGTAGTGGTTGTAGTAATGGCTGTAGAACAGTAGTTGTAGGGTATTAGTTGTAGTGGTTGTAGTAATGGCTGTATAACAGTAGTTGTAGAGTAGTGGTTGTAGTAATGGCTGTAGAACAGTAGTTGTAGGGTAGTGGTTGTAGTAATGGCTGTAGAACAGTAGTTGTAGTAGTGGTTGTAGTAATGGCTGTAGAACAGTAGTTGTAGGGTAGTGGTTGTAGTGGTTGTAGTAATGGCTGTAGAACAGTAGTTGTAGGGTATTGGTTGTAGTGGTTGTAGTAATGGCTGAAGAACAGTAGTTGTAGAGTAGTGGTTGTAGTGGTTGTAGTAGTGGCTGTAGAACAATTGTTGTAAGGTAGTGGTTGCCGTAATGGCTGTAGAACAGTAGTTGTAGTAGTGGTTGTAGTAGTTGTAGAGTAGTGGTTGTAGTGGTTGTAGTAATGGCTGTAGAATAGTAGTTGTAGTAGTGGTTGTAGTAGTTGTAGGCTAGTGGTTGTAGTAATGGCTGTAGAACATTAGTTGTAGAGTAGTGGTTGTAGTGGTTGTAGTAATGGCTGTAGAACAGTAGTTGTAGTAGTGGTTGTAGTAATGGATGTAGAAGGATGTAGAACAGTAGTTGTAGTAGTGGTTGTAGAGTAGTGGTTGTAGTAATGGCTGTAGAACAGTAGTTGTAGGGTAGTGGTTGTAGTGGTTGTAGTAGTGGCTGTAGAACAATTGTTGTATGGTAGTGGTTGCCGTAATGGCTGTAGAACAGTAGTTGTAGTAGTGGTTGTAGTAGTTGTAGAGTAGTGGTTGTAGTGGTTGTAGTAATGGCTGTAGAATAGTAGTTGTAGTAGTGGCTGTAGTAGTTGTAGGCTAGTGGTTGTAGTAATGGCTGTAGAACATTAGTTGTAGAGTAGTGGTTGTAGTGGTTGTAGTAATGGCTGTAGAACAGTAGTTGTAGTAGTGGTTGTAGTAGTTGTAGAGTTGTGGTTGTAGTGGTTGTAGTAATGGATGTAGAACAGTAGTTGTAGTAGTGGTTGTAGAGTAGTAGTTGTAGTAATGGCTGTAGAACAGTAGTTGTAGAGTAGTGGTTGTAGTGGTTGTAGTGGCTGTATAACAATAGTTGTAGAGTAGTGGTTGTAGTGGTTGCAGTAGTGGCTGTAGAATAGTAGTTGTAGTAGTGGTTGTAGAGTAGTGGTTGTAGTAGTTGTAGAGTAGTGGTTGTAGTGGTTGAAGTGGTTGTAGTGGCTGTATAACAATAGTTGTAGAGTAGTGGTTGTAGTGATTGCAGTAGTGGCTGTATAACAATAGTTGTAGGGTAGTAGTTGTAGTGGCTGTATAACAATAGTTGTAGAGTAGTGGTTGTAGTGGTTGCAGTAGTGGCTATATAACAATAGTTGTAGGGTAGTGGTTGTAGATGTTGCAGTAATGGCTGTATAACAATAGTTGTAGGGTAGTGGTTGTAGATGTTGCAGTAATGGCTGTATAACAATAGTTGTAGAGTAGTGGTTGTAGTGGTTGCAGTAGTGGCTGTATAACAATAGTTGTAGAGTAGTGGTTGTAGTGGTTGCAGTAGTGCTGTATAACAATAGTTGTAGAGTAGTGGTTGTAGTGGTTGCAGTAGTGCTGTATAACAATAGTTGTAGAGTAGTGGTTGTAGTGATTGCAGTAGTGGCTGTATAACAATAGTTGTAGGGTAGTAGTTGTAGTGGCTGTATAACAATAGTTGTAGGGTAGTAGTTGTAGTGGTTGTAGTGGCTGTATAACAATAGTTGTAGAGTAGTGGTTGTAGTAGTTGTAGAGTAGTGGTTGTAGTGGTTGAAGTGGTTGTAGTGGCTGTATAACAATAGTTGTAGAGTAGTGGTTGTAGTGGTTGCAGTAGTGGCTGTATAACAATAGTTGTAGAGTAGTGGTTGTAGTGGTTGCAGTAGTGGCTGTATAACAATAGTTGTAGGGTAGTGGTTGTAGTGGCTATATAACAATAGTTGTAGAGTAGTGGTTCTAGTGGTTGCAGTAGTGGCTATATAACAATAGTTGTAGAGTAGTGGTTGTAGTGGTTGCAGTAGTGGCTGTATAACAATAGTTGTAGAGTAGTGGTTGTAGTGGCTATATAACAATAGTTGTAGAGTAGTGGTTGTAGTGGTTGCAGTAGTGGCTGTATAACAATAGTTGTAGAGTAGTGGTTGTAGTGGTTGCAGTAGTGCTGTATAACAATAGTTGTAGAGTAGTGGTTGTAGTGGTTGCAGTAGTGCTGTATAACAATAGTTGTAGAGTAGTGGTTGTAGTGGTTGCAGTAGTGGCTGTATAACAATAGTTGTAGGGTAGTAGTTGTAGTGGTTGCAGTAGTGGCTGTATAACAATAGTTGTAGAGTAGTGGTTGTAGTGGTTGCAGTAGTGGCTATATAACAATAGTTGTAGGGTAGTGGTTGTAGATGTTGCAGTAATGGCTGTATAACAATAGTTGTAGGGTAGTGGTTGTAGATGTTGCAGTAATGGCTGTATAACAATAGTTGTAGAGTAGTGGTTGTAGTGGCTATATAACAATAGTTGTAGAGTAGTGGTTGTAGTGGTTGCAGTAGTGGCTGTATAACAATAGTTGTAGAGTAGTGGTTGTAGTGGTTGCAGTAGTGGCTGTATAACAATAGTTGTAGAGTAGTGGTTGTAGTGGTTGCAGTAGTGCTGTATAACAATAGTTGTAGAGTAGTGGTTGTAGTGGTTGCAGTAGTGGCTGTATAACAATAGTTGTAGGGTAGTAGTTGTAGTGGTTGCAGTAGTGGCTGTATAACAATAGTTGTAGGGTAGTAGTTGTAGTGGTTGCAGTAGTGGCTGTATAACAATAGTTGTAGGGTAGTGGTTGTAGTTTAATTGAAGCCAGATCCTACCTGTGGGTAGAAGATAAGAACATCTGGTCAGGTGGTGGCGATATTCCATTATAATTGAATGATGTAAACATTCTGGTTTTGATTCTGTCCCCCATAGAGTAATAGCACAAGAGCCTGAGTCAGCCCCTCTGCCTGTGTATATTCTAAATTATAAGGTCTAAATTATTAAAAGGGTCTCGGATAGGCTGCCACTTGATATAACATCTCTGTCCCTTTAACGGCCCTATGGCCTCGGTGGCTGCACACTGTCTCCTGTGTGTGTGACTGTTCCTGGGAAAAATCTATTACTGGAGTATCATTAATCTGAGGCTGCCGCCTCTGGCACTTTCTGCCTACTCTATTTTATGGGCCTTTGCTTCCCGTGCTCTGGGGGGGGGATGCTGTTTTGCTCTCTTGATCAGCTTTGTTTAATTATCAAAATATTTGATGCAGAAAATTGACATTAGCGTTGGGCAGTTTCGGCCTCCTGTTTTCTTTTCTTCTGCCTTTTGGTGACATTGAGGTCCTGCCTATAGGTTGGGCTTTCATTAAGAACGACCATTCAAGGTGCAAAGTTATTTGCTTTTCAGATTCTCTGAATCCCAGGCAGGGTGGTGCCCACATATTACCACATTACAAGGCAATGGGGCAAACTAAGGGTGCTACTTATGGTGCTTATTATTTTCAGAATTATTATTGTAAATGTTTTATTATTTTTATGAACATTAAAATGTTAACAGGTAATATATATATTCGTAGAATTTTTTTGTAGATTTTTTTTTAAATCTAACATAGGTACTAATATTTATAAATTTATTTGCAATTCTTTTATAAGTTTTGAACTATTTTTATAGCCACTAAGAGCATGTTTACACAGCTTAAGATATATTTTAAAGGGGTACTCCACTGGAAAGCATTTTTTTTTAAATCAACTGGTGCCAGAAAGTGCCAGATTGGTAAATTACTTCTATTTAAAAATCTTAATCCTTCCAGTACTTATCAGCTGCTGTATGCTCCACAGGAAGTTCTTTACTTTTTGAATTTTCTTTCTGTTTGACCACAGTGCTCTCTGCTGACAACTCTGTCGATTTTAGGAACTGTCCAGTGTAGTAGCAAATCCCCATAGCAAAGTGTTTTCCAACCAGGGTGCATCCAGCTGTTGCAAAACTGCAACTCCCAGCATGCTGGGTGTTGTGGTTTTGCAACAGCTGGAGGCACCTTGGTTAGGAGAAATTACCTTATAGGGATACATTATTTATTCATAAATGTATTTACTAATTTATTTATTACATTTTTCAATTATTCATATTTTATTTGATTATTTATTTTATATTTTATTTATTTAAATCCCTTTTTTTAAAAGATTATATATATAAATAAACATATATTCTATTAATATGTATATATATATATATATATATATATATATATATATATATATATATATTAGCTGAGTACCCGGCGTTTCCTTCCTAATCATTTTGACTTCATATCCCATCCTCATATATTGTTGTCATATCCCAACCCCATATCCCGTCCTCCTATCCCGTCCTCCTATTCCGACCTCATATCCCGACCTCCTATCCTGACCTCATATCCCGTCCTCATATCCCGTCCTCATATCCCGTCCTCCTATCCCGTCCTCCTATCTCGTCCTCCTATCTCTACCTCCTATCTCGACCTCATATCTCGACCTCCTATCCCGACCTCCTTTCCTGACCTCCTATCTCGACCTCCTATCCCGATCTCCTATCCCAACCTTCTATCCCACCCTCCCATCCAGTCCATCTATCCTGACCTCCTATCTCGAACTCCTATCCCTACCTCCTATCCCGTCCTCCTATCTCGACCTCCTATCCCGTCCTCCTTTCCTGTTCTTCTATCCCGTCCTCCTATTTCGACCTCCTATCTCGACCTCCTATCCCGACCTCCTATCCCAACCTCCTATCCCTTCCTCCTATCCGGTCCTCCTATCCCGTTCTCCTATCTCCACCTCCTATTCCGACTTCCTATCCTGACCTCCTATCTCGACCTTCTATCCCGACCTGTAATATGTGTACCAGGTATTGAAATATCTCCAGCCGTACGGAAGTTATGTGAGAACATACATTTCCTATTGATTTGCATGGGACTTTAAACAAAAACCCAGACCTTCACAAATGTGGGTAGTTAAGGGTTAACTTAACTATCCTATATTTTAAGTGGACATATAAGTAACATGTGAAATATCGAAATATCTCCAGCCCTTTGGAAGTTATGCAGTAACATATATTTCCCATAGACTTGTATGGGACTTTAAACAAAAACCCCGATCCTGGCAAATGGGGGTGAGTAAGGGTTAAATCACCTATCCTATGTTTGTTGTTGACATATAAGTAACATGTGGCCAAGTTTCATGTTAATATCTTTAGCCGTTTGGAGGTGATGCTGGAACATATATATATATATATATATATATATATATATATATATATATATATAGATCATATAAATGAATATATATATATATGTATGAATGTATATATATATATATATATATATATATATATATATATATACTTAAATTGTATATAAAATCATATTATAATAAATATATATATATATATATATATACATATATATATATATATATATATATATATATATATATATAGACATATTTTTATTTATTTATCTTTTCTGCTCTCAAAGCTGAAAATAAATAACTAAATTAATAGAGGGGGAAAGAGATGGTTAAATCCTCTCCCTTTCACAAAGTGCCCTAGAGCGGTAGCTTTTCTGGTCAAGAGTCACACCAGCCTGTTGTGCTATCAGGGACCCTGACTCTATTCGGTGACACATAGCATTATTACAGCTCCAGGGAGTCATTTTCTTTGCATGGCCACCCGCTGACCCGGCCAGGAAACCCTACACGGGAGGAGACATAACAACATAATTGGAACAAAAATATAAATGAAAAAGCAGGGACCTTTCCCAACACAGAACTTAAAATAATGTCAGCCATTTCCAAAGACAGCACCATGGCGTCACCAGCCGCCGCTTTATTACTTCATTTTTATTGTGTTTTTCTTTAAATATTTTAGTAACTCACCCGAATATATGTGAATATTCAATGAGAGGCAATTGTCATTACGAAAATGTAAGGATTTAGCCTAAAACAAAGAAAAAAATATTCTCTATTTATAGATTTTTTTGGGAGGGTGCACATATTACCAATGATGGAGCAATATAAATATAAGGTCCTGAGCCGTCAAGGTCTTCAACGTTCACGCACTGTATTAGTCAGGGTTCATGATTGTTGGCACCAATATCATGTAGAGTCTATAGAGGGAGAAGATCTTAGGAGGCTTCTGTAAGGTCCATTAGTAGAAAGCTGTGGAGTGCACGGTAGTTGTGTGGTTGTACATAGGAGCAGTATTATAGTAGTTATATTCTTGTATATAGGAGCAGTATTATAGTAGTTATATTCTTATATATAGGAGCAGTATTATAGTAGTTATATTCTTGTATATAGGAGGCAGTATTATAGTAGTTATATTCTTGCATATAGGAGCTGTATTATAGTGGATATATTCTTGTATATAGGAGCAGTATTATAGTAGTTATATTCTTGTATATAGGAGCAGTATTATAGTAGTTATATTCTTGTATATAGGAGCAGTAATATAGTAGTTATATTCTTGTATATAGGAGCAGTATTATAGTAGTTATATTCTTGAATATAGGAGCAGTATTATAGTAGTTATATTCTTGTATATAGGAGCAATATTATAGTAGTCATATTCTTGTATATAGGAGCAGTATTATAGTAGTTATATTCTTGTATATAGGAGCAGTATTATAGTAGTTATATTCTTGTATATAGGAGCAGTATTACAGTAGTTATATTCTTGTATATAGGAGCAGTATTATAGTAGTTATATTCTTGTATATAGGAGCAGTATTATAGTAATTATATTCTTGTATATAGGAGCAGTATTATAGTAGTTATATTCTTGTATATAGGAGCAGTATTATAGTAGTTATATTCTTGTATATAGGAGCAGTATTACAGTAGTTATATTCTTGTATATAGGAGCAGTATTATAGTAGTTATATTCTTGTATATAGGAGCAGTATTATAGTAATTATATTCTTGTATATAGGAGCAGTATTATAGTAGTTATATTCTTGTATATAGGAGCAGTATTATAGTAGTTATATTCTTGTATATAGGAGCAGTATTATAGTAGTTATATTCTTGTATATAGGAGCAGTTGTCACGATGCCGGCTGGCAGGTAGTGGATCCTCTGTGCCAGAGAGGGATTGGCGAGGACCGCGCTAGTGGACCGGTTCTAAGTCACTACTGGTTTTCACCAGAGCCCGCCGCAAAGCGGGATGGTCTTGCTGCGGCGGTAGTGACCAGGTCGTATCCACTAGCAACGGCTCACCTCTCTGACTGCTGATGATAGGCGAGGTACAAGGGAGTAGACAGAAGCAAGGTCGGACGTAGCAGAAGGTCGGGGGCAGGCGGCAAGGTTCGTAGTCAGGGTGGATAGCAGAAGTTCTGGTACACAGGCTTTAGACACACAAAACGCTTTCACTAGGCACAAGGGCAACAAGATCCGGCAAGGAAGTGCATGGGAGGAGGTTAGATATAGTCAGGGACCAGGTGGAAGCCAATTAAGCTGATTGGGCCAGGCACCAATCATTGGTGCACTGGCCCTTTAAGTCTCAGGGAGCTGGCGCGCGCGCGCCCTAGAGAGCGGAGCCGCGCGCGCCAGCACATGACAGCAGGGGACGGGAACGGGTAAGTGACCTGGGATGCGATTCGCGAGCGGGCGCGTCCCGCTGTGCGAATCGCATCCCCAACGGCCATGACAGTGCAGCGCTCCCGGTCAGCGGGACTGACCGGGGAGCTGCAGGGAGAAAGACGCCGTGAGCGCTCCGGGGAGGAGCGGGGACCCGGAGCGCTAGGCGTAACAGTACCCCCCCCCCCCTTAGGTCTCCCCTTTTTTTTGTCCGGGAACTGCCTCCCCTGGGATGAGGACACCGGGAAGGAATGGATGGTTTCCTCAATGACAGGCAGTACAGCAGGAGTAGGAATGGGGAGGGAGGGCAGAGGGTGAAGCTTGGCACGGGGCAGGGAGACACAAGGACGGGAGACATGAGGGGACACAGAGGCTTGCCTGAAGGGACTGGGAGGGGGGGAGAGGCATTTTCTGTGGCAGGCAGAGTCCCTAACGACCTTAGGGGGACCGGATACAGGAGGAACCACGGGGTCACGGCAGGGAGTACTGGGAACTGGTTTAAGGCAGTCCTTGGAACAAGAGGGACCCCAACTCTTGATCTCCCCAGTGGACCAGTCCAGGGTTGGGGAATGGTGTAGAAGCCAGGGTAGTCCAAGGAGAATTTCGGAAGTGCAATTGGGAAGGACCAAAAATTCAATTTTCTCGTGATGAGGTCCGATGCACATTAGGAGGGGCTCCGTGCGGTAACGCACGGTGCAATCCAACCTGGCTCCGTTGACCGCGGAAATGTGGAGTGGCTTGACAAGACGGGTCACCGGAATGCGGAATTTATTCACCAAGGACTCCCGAATAAAATTCCCAGAAGCACCAGAGTCCAGGCAGGCCACGGCTGAGAGGGAAGAGCTGGCTGAAGTAGAAATCCGTACAGGCACCGTGAGACCTGGAGAAGCCGACTTAGCATCAAGAGACGCCACACCCACGAGAGCTGGGTGCGAGCGTGCGTTTCCCAGACGTGGAGGACGGATAGGGCAATCCACCAAAAAATGTTCGGTACTGGCACAGTACAGACAAAGATTCTCTTCCTTACGGCGATTCCTCTCTTCCAGGGTCAGGCGAGACCGATCCACTTGCATGGCTTCCTCGGCGGGAGGCCTAGGCGCAGATTGCAGTGGAGACTGTGGGAGAGGTGTCCAGAGATCTAAGTCTTTTTCCTGGCGGAGCTCTTGATGTCTCTCAGAAAAACGCATGTCAATGCGAGTGGCTAGATGAATGAGTTCATGCAGGTTAGCAGGAGTTTCTCGTGCGGCCAGAACATCTTTAATGTTGCTGGATAGGCCTTTTTTAAAGGTCGCGCAGAGGGCCTCATTATTCCAGGATAGTTCAGAAGCAAGAGTACGGAATTGTATGGCGTACTCGCCAACGGAAGAATTACCCTGGACCAGGTTCAGCAGGGCAGTCTCAGCAGAAGAGGCTCGGGCAGGTTCCTCAAAGACACTTCGAATTTCCGAGAAGAAGGAGTGTACAGAGGCAGTGACGGGGTCATTGCGGTCCCAGAGCGGTGTGGCCCATGACAGGGCTTTTCCAGACAGAAGGCTGACTACGAAAGCCACCTTAGACCTTTCAGTAGGAAACTGGTCCGACATCATCTCCAAGTGCAGGGAACATTGCGAAAGAAAGCCACGGCAAAACTTAGAGTCCCCATTAAATTTGTCCGGCAAGGACAGGCGGAGGCTAGGAGTGGCCACTCGCTGCGGAAGGGGTGCAGGAGCTGGCGGAGGAGATGATTGCTGCTGAAGTTGCGACTGAAGTTGCTGCACAATGGTGAATACTTCCGACAGCTGGTGGGTTAGATGGGCGATCTGTCGGGATTGCTGGGCGACCACCGTGGTGATATCAGAGATATAAGGCAGAGGGACGTCAGCGGGATCCATGGCCGGATCTACTGTCACGATGCCGGCTGGCAGGTAGTGGATCCTCTGTGCCAGAGAGGGATTGGCGAGGACCGCGCTAGTGGACCGGTTCTAAGTCACTACTGGTTTTCACCAGAGCCCGCCGCAAAGCGGGATGGTCTTGCTGCGGCGGTAGTGACCAGGTCGTATCCACTAGCAACGGCTCACCTCTCTGACTGCTGATGATAGGCGAGGTACAAGGGAGTAGACAGAAGCAAGGTCGGACGTAGCAGAAGGTCGGGGGCAGGCGGCAAGGTTCGTAGTCAGGGTGGATAGCAGAAGTTCTGGTACACAGGCTTTAGACACACAAAACGCTTTCACTAGGCACAAGGGCAACAAGATCCGGCAAGGAAGTGCATGGGAGGAGGTTAGATATAGTCAGGGACCAGGTGGAAGCCAATTAAGCTGATTGGGCCAGGCACCAATCATTGGTGCACTGGCCCTTTAAGTCTCAGGGAGCTGGCGCGCGCGCGCCCTAGAGAGCGGAGCCGCGCGCGCCAGCACATGACAGCAGGGGACGGGAACGGGTAAGTGACCTGGGATGCGATTCGCGAGCGGGCGCGTCCCGCTGTGCGAATCGCATCCCCAACGGCCATGACAGTGCAGCGCTCCCGGTCAGCGGGACTGACCGGGGAGCTGCAGGGAGAAAGACGCCGTGAGCGCTCCGGGGAGGAGCGGGGACCCGGAGCGCTAGGCGTAACAGCAGTATTATAGTAGTTATATTCTTGTATATAGGAGCAGTATTATAGTAGTTGTATTCTTGTATATAGGAGGCAGTATTATAGTAGTTATATTCTTGTATATAGGAGCAGTATTATAGTAGTTGTATTCTTGTATATAGGAGGCAGTATTATAGTAGTTATATTCTTGTATATAGGAGCAGTATTATAGTAGTTGTATTCTTGCATATAGGAGGCAGTATTATAGTAGTTATATTCTTGTATATAGGAGCAGTATTATAGTAGTTGTATTCTTGTATATAGGAGGCAGTATTATAGTAGTTATATTCTTGTATATAGGAGCAGTATTACAGTAGTTGTATTCTTGTATATAGGAGGCAGTATTATAGTAGTTATATTCTTGTATATAGGAGCAGTATTATAGTAGTTATATATATATATATATATATATATATATATATATATATATATATATATATATATATATAAAAGCAGAAAAGCAACAGCACTCTAAAATCCAAAAGATGTAAAAGAAAAGGTGCAGTCAACCTGTAAAAGGATCAAGTCCAACGATCCATCCAAAGATGAAAAAGGAAGATCAGGGCAACACTCCAATAACGTGAAAAAAGGTGAATTTTATTCCATCAAAACAATGTGCAAAAGAGCAGCGCTGCTGTTTTGCACATTGTTTTGATGGAATAAAATTCACCTTTTTTCACGTTACTGGAGTGCTGCCCTGATCTTCCTTTTATATATATATATATATATATATATATATATATATATATATATATATACATATATATATATATATATATATATATATATGTGTGTGTGTGTGTGTGTCCCAGATGGATATACCCCTTTAATGCCCTATACACATTAGATATGTGTCAGCTGAACCTGTTAATTTTGGAGATGTTAATTGTCAATCTATTGTATATGGGGCCTCCCAACTTCCCCTGATAGGGATCGGATAGGTAATGTTGTATTTCATCTGCTTGCTCCTTTTTTCACTGGGAGATAAACCACCACTAGAGGTGTCTGACATCAGCCTACCCCTTTCTCTTATGAGAGCACATAACACTCTGCAAGTCCAAGTTTTCATGTGTATGGTGAAGATGGGAGAAATAGCTGTCAGATTAACAAGCATTTGACCGATGGTTTTTTAAGTTATATCACTAAATTTAGTTTTCCAGGCCAATATTTCAATAGGTTTTAAATGATAAATGTTTTTCATACATAAAATAGTTTTTGGCTGTAGTTGTCAGCCCAACCTGGTTCCCCATACATATTATGCATGCTCTGCTTAGCTGAATGTGAATGGAAATCGAGAATGGGCAGAAAGCCACTGCTAGACACTTGCAGATGACAGTATTTAAAGAGGGGTATTCCGGGCAAAAACATCTTATCCCTATCCTTTCGATAGGGGATAAGATGTTTTTGCCCGGAATACCCCTTTAATATTTCTATCCAATACTTACTGACAATTGGGTCATTCGAATAAAATAAACACCCACAGTGCCTTAATGTTTGGTGATCGATCAAGTGACCTTATTTGATGAACGTCATTTCTGGCACCACATCGGCTATGAAGGTTTCCATATATAATCATCAAAAGTCACCCAAACCTGTAGATTTTGGTGACTGTCTAATGTGTATCGGGGGATGTATCAACCCTTCTCTTGGACAGGAAGCGAAGGATGGGTCATCCTGGAATTTAATTGCTCAAAGAGAAACAAACCACCACTTCATCTTTCTCCATTTAGAACACTTGAACGTTCTGCCAAGAACAGGAGAGATGGCTATTAAAGGGGTTATCTGGCCAAAGAGCAGCACCCGCATTCTATGCAGGGCTGTGTCTCCCGTCTCGGAAAGCTCTTTGTTTCCAGGACTGGAGACGTGAGGTAACATCACGCTAAGCCCCCTCCATTCATGTCTATGGGAGGGAGCATGGCGGCCGTCACGCCCCTTCCATAGACATCAATGGAGGGGGGGGGTGGCGTGACATCACGAGAGGGCGTGGTATTACAACCCTGGTCCTGAGTCTTCAGATGCAGCCCCGCATAGAATGCGGGTGCTGCACGGAGATCACGGGGGGTCCCAGCGGCGGGATCCCCGTGGTCTGACAATGACTCAAACTAATTGAGACCAATATATGGAGCGAATCCGTATTAATATTCACTTATAGATCACTCACAAGGAATGATCCACTAAAACCCTTGATTTCCCATATATCCTTACATAACTTTATTAATCTTTATTAATGCCACAAACTCAAAAGAGTTAAAAAGTAAAGTGCTCACTTCTCCATATAAGTATCGATTGAATATGCTATGGATCTACAGAACTCATAGTCATTGAGGTAATGCCCCGCCGTGTGTATCTTCAGTATACCACGGACGGGCTAATAGGAGAAAGCACTAGTTTAAAACTCTAAATCTCAGCCCCCTCGACATGTTTCGCAACATATGTAGCTTTGTCAAGAGGGTGGGTAAGTATTCGCTTGTTCTTATAGCGGTGATTACTTTTAAACAGCACTTTTGTACTATTTTCATGTTAGAGTAAGTAAGTGATATTGAAACATTATATTATAAGAGAAGAGTGTTGATTATATATTCCAGGAGATATATATAATATGATTTGACATCTTATTCCCTATCCTTTGGATAGGGCATAAGATGTATTCGGCCGAATAACCCCTATAAAATACTTGTCACTTTTACTCATCCGATGTAATCGAACAAAGATGTCTACTTTGACCAACTGTAATGACTGATATCACCCAACATGTGAATGGCTGTATCGGTGTAATGGTTGTCAACCAGACGAATGTTCGTTCAGCTATTGTTCATCATCAACCAATCTTTATCTGATGCGTATGGCCACCTCTTCTCCTCTTAGCAGTTCACGAAAGTCAGTTGTCACGTATGGGCAGGGAAGGAGTGCAGCCCTGACCGCTCACCCACTCCCTCTGACCCTGCCTACCTGCCTATCCGCCCTAAACAATGTATCCAAAACCACGATGACGGTCCCTTCCTAAATAAATGATGGAAGTCACTGTCAACAAAATAAACTACAAAACAGACACAGGTCAGGATACAGTCAGGAAGCACACAAACTAACATAAATATTACTAAACAAACACACACAATTAGTCAAAGTCCACTAGCCGAGTCCATACCAGGAGTTGTCAAAGGTGCCAAGTCGCAAATACAAGAGAAGCGTCAGGAAGCCAAGCCAGAAAGTCACAAATACCAGGAAAATGGAATACAGGGTAAATATGCTAGCTACAGGAGGAAACCTCTTACGCAGGCGGGAAATGAGAGGACACTGCAGGCTTCTATAGGCAGCCAGACAGGTGCTCTCATCAAGGTCAGCTGACCAGTAAGACAACCAGGCATAACCTAGCAACCAAAATAAACAAAAGAAACATCAGAACCGATTAGCACTATGGGTACTGACATCAGTGATAACAACTTATCTCCTTGTCTAGTTGTGTCTTGTTATATCATTTGACACAATTACAATTTACTTGATTTTTTTTTACTATCCCTATTGAAGAGTGCAGACCCCTCTGCTCTTTATCACCCCCCCCCCCCCCCCCAATCCATTTCATAGAACATCACGCATGGATCAAAGCAGGATCATCTGACACTGGAGGTACTCAAGATCCTGAACATTAAGAGACATTGTTCACCACCAGCCGAGAGGACAGACCATCTGATTCTTGTTGAATCGGAGGTCATTTTCTTGTGCCAAGCATTGAAAGATTTACTTTGGCTATCGGTGTGGTATAGAAGGGATATGAATGTGTGGCTCCCGTCCAGATTGAAGTGAACTGTGAATGCTCTGATAGAACCAAGAAGTTTAGTGCAGGAAAAGCAAACTCGTGTAGAGACACCGAAGACAGGAGCCGTCACACTCTCAGATCACAGCTCCGATACGGGGGACGGTATAAGGTTTTATGGTAACAGGAGCGAGGTCTGTCACGCTTGACCAGGTGATGGTTTTGCCTGCAAATTAAATTTGTGTACATTAAACGACACAACATAAAATTACAGCAGAAGATATGGGAAGATTGAAATTGTCGTAGAAAATGCTTCAGTTGAAGAGTCAAACATTATCGAGGGAACGGATATGACGGTGGTAATTTAATCAAAAACGTAATCTGGTGGTAACGTCGGAAGAATGTGTGAACTTTCCTCCTGGAGGTCAGAATTGCATTTTGGTAGAGCTCAGAAGTCAGTCAAGCTATAGCTATACAGTAACATTTGTTACATGATGGGATAATAAATTGTGGCATCATGGTCTTCTGTACGATGCCCTTCTTGTCCTGGACTACAAGAACAAAGAAACTTGCATTGATGACTTGCAGGGCCTCTGTCCTGTACATAACACATATGAAGCTTCCCGCACATTTCTGTAGGGCTTCAAAGGTATAATCCAGTCTTACCTTTAGTGGGACTTTAGGGTATATTATAGCCATAAAAAAAAAAAACTTGTGTAAGGTGTCCAGGACAGTCATATTGGACCCTGGGCCCACCTCTATGACTGTCCTGTATAGGGATATGTTGGCAGTTCCGTGGAATCTGCGGTGTGCACGAGGTAGGGTAAAGCCACAGGTAGAAGAAAGATGATACCCGGCACACACCGGTGATGCACACTAAAGATTAATTTTGACCATAGTGTAGTACAAGGACGCGTTTCGGCATTGGAGCCTTCCTCAGCTGTCTGCCATAGGCAGACAGCTGAGGAATGCTCCAATGCCGAAACGCATCCTTGTACTACACTATGGCATAATAAATATTCACTGTGCATTACTGGTGAGTGCCGGGTATCATCTTTCTTCTACCTGTGGCTTTACCCTACCTCGAGCACCACCATAGATTCCACGGAACTGACGACATATCCCTATACAGGACAGTCATAGAGGTGGGCCTCATTCTACTTACATCCGCCTCATTCTACTTACATCCTCATGGCACTGTAGTATTCTTTGATGGTGCAAGTACAAGAGGCATTGACACAGGTGGAGAAAGGCAGAGCATAGCAAACTCTTGTGACACCTCTCTAAATGTCCTGGGCACCTTACGAAAGCTTTAAGTGGCTATAAATCACCCTAAAGCCCCACTCAATGTATGACTGAATTATACTTGTGAAGTCTTACTGGGGCAGCATGCCATGTGTTTTATATGTGCTAAGTGAACTTTAAGAAGTGAAAATGTGATTAGAGGGCTTTGGACCACACGTAGACATTGCAAATCCACCCCAAGAAAGATTTACCTTATTGGGTACCCAAAGGATTCTCATGTAAATCATTGTTTCTTTTTCCCCATGCGGTTCCAGTGGTATTCCCATCTGAAAAAGTTATTCTGACCGCTGGAACACCCACCGATCCTGAAAAAGGGGTCAAAATTGTCTCCAGGATGAATAGTGCACACCGCACTCTGTGTAGGAGGTGACTGCCCCATATTGGTCGTGCATTCTTCTCATCTGTCCAAAGCTTCTTTGATTTTTCATTGATATAGAATAAAGCCGGTTCCTACCTATCTTTAGTCCATTCTGTAGGCCCTGGCCTAAGTTATACATGTACAGTGTTTAGTGTAGGGACCATCTGTGGTCACCTTCTCATGACAGGTCAGCTGACAACAATTTGATAAACATTCACGCTACAAACCCTTAAAGGGGTATTCCGGGTTTATAAATCTTATCCACTATCCAAAGGTTAGGGGATAAGATGTATGATTGCAGGGGTCCCGCCTCCTCCATTCATGTCTATGGGACGGCCATCACGCCCCCTCACATAGATATGAATGGAGGGGGCATGGCGTGACATCACTAGGGGGTGTGACCGTGATGTCACGTCCCCGTTTTCGAGGCAACGCCCAGCACAGAATACATCTTATCCCTATCCTTTGGATAGGGGATAGTTCTGTGCTGTCCTGACTAATTCCTGACAGATGACGTTGGGAGAAGAAGGATTGGACATGTTGAACTTCCGCACCAGATCCCGTTGTTCTGAAGGGAGATATGCCGCTATCAGAGGTGTCCCCCAATGGCGTATTCTCTCTCCTTTTGACAACATATGCCTGCTCGGTTGAACTGAGCATGAATGTGTATGGGGAGGTTGACAAGAATATTAGTTGGCCGAATGATTCGTTGGCTGAAGCCTAAATCTGACCTTGTAAATTACTTTGTGTTTGAGAGAAGTTGGAAAAACCATATCTATCCCTATTCAGTGGTCTCCGAACTGTGGCCCTCTAGCTATTGCAAATTTATAACTCCCACTTTGGCTGGTCCAGCATGCTGGGAGATGTAGTTTTGCACCATCTGGTGGGCCACAGTTTTGGTGACCATTGCTCAGTAAGAGTCCAGCACAACGCCCATACATGAGTATTAGGCACTCGTCCCCCTTGGTGCACGATGCAGCCCAGATAAATGTCTATTCCCATTTCAGATGCAGATGTCATCCTATTGAGCCGCCCGATGACATACGACTCTGTCGCTCCTGCAGAAGGGGCACATTATCTCAATTAATGTTTCACATAAAACATGACATTGATAGTATTCATGGGAGTACAGCCTATTACCATTTGCATGGTGACTAGAGCAAGAAATATGAGTATATCCGTATGTTCCTGCAAAGTGTAGCCCCCGGCAATGTTTTTTTTTTCCTTTTTGGCTTGTGACAATGTTCTTTCTTGCTCCCTCCTTCTGTTTTGATTTCTACTTAAAGTTTTATGATTCTATTCCCTCCAGGGTGCTATTATCTTGTATGCTAATAAGACTATGCATATTCTATTAGCATTGTCAATGTAAGATAAGAGCCTACGTTCTCAAGGAAAAACAATTGTGGTTTTCCAGGCCTCCGTGTTATCACCTTATCCATTTACATTCACGTCCTGATGAAACGCACTTGGCTAGCGGAAAGAAAAATACGTTCAGGGCATAAAAATTATTGGGTGTTTACTGGATTAAGAATTAACAAAAGGATGATAGAAGAACAGGTTGTGAAGCAATAGTCACAATGGATGACTTCTGCTCCTGCCCTTGATCTGACCTTGAACAATATAGTAACTATAGGGCTCGGTCATGCCGGTGTGTTCACCTCTATAGGCACCAGAGGGCATCCAAGCCATTTGGAAACCATTTTTTTTCATAGACTTTACAACCCTTCAGTCTAATCCAGTGGTCATTTACTCACTACCTATATAAAAAAAAAGAAAAGCTCTGGGATAGTTCCTTAAAATCCACAACTTTTATTTAAAGGGGTAATCCGCCCCTAGACATCTTATCTCCTATCCTTATCCCCTAAGATGTCTGCTCATGGGGGTCCTGCCGCTGGGGACCCCCACTATCTCCCTGCTGCACCCGGTGTTCGTTTAGAGCGTCAGGTGCAATGCCTGTGATGTCATGGCCATGTCCGCTTGTGATGTTATGTTCACGCCCCCTCAATGCAAGTCTATGATAGGGGGCGTGGCTGTGATATCAAGAGCCTCCGCCCCACATCGCCAGTCATCCAGCACGCCTGAAGTTTGCTCCATGCCCGGATGTCTGGGGTGCGGCAGTCCTCAGTGGCAGGACCCCCGCAATCAGACATCATATCCCCTATGCTTTGGATAGGGGATAAGATGTCTAGGGGCGGAGAACCCCTTTAATGTATACTAAAATGTGCACAGATAGCAATTATCAGGTCTAATCCAATTCATTAATCATAGCCATGTTCCTCATCATTAGACTATGATTAGGAGCATTCTTTGGTAGAAACGTGTCAGTCTCTGGTCGACCAGTTCTGCCAAGTCTAATATGTATGGAGAGCTTTGTAGTTCGTGGCACCAAAAACAGATCTTGAGGGAACTATGGTTAGAACCCCATTCATCTGATTTCTCCAATACAAATTGACACTTAAAGTGGCAACAATGTCCCATTTTGAGTCTTTAAAACAGCCCTACACAAAGATCAGAGAGGAAAGCCATACCTGGTATCTCGGTCATACAACTTGTTGCCCTCAGGGCAGGTGTCTAGGAGGTGGGCTCTTCTTGTTTGGTGGCCAAAGCTCTGTATTGAGTTTCCCCAATGTTTCCTCTTAACTATGAGTGTCCATTCAGGAAACCATATAAATGGGTACTCCACCCCTAGACACCTTGTCCCCTATCCAAAGGATTGGGGATAAGATGTCTGATCGCGGGGGTCCTGCCCCGCAATCTCCCTGCTGCACCTGGTGTCCGTTTAGAGTGTCGGGGGCAGCTCCAGAGGCTCGTCACTACCGTGCCCCGCTCGTGACATCACGGCCACACCCCCTCAATGCAAGTCTATGGGATGTGGTATGACGGGCATCACTCCCCCTCCCATAGACTGGCATTGAGGGAGCTGTGGTGGCGGCAAGCTGAGTAAATAAGGTTTACTTTATCCTGCAACTAAAACACCAGGTATCATTACTCTCCTGTTTTTGTACAGGCCTCTTAGCAGTTTGTTGGCTCAACATTGGTGACAGACTCCCTTTCAAGGGTACTCTACCTCTAGACATCTTATACCCTATCCAAAGGATCGGGGATAAGATGCTGGATCTCGGCTGCAGCACCCTAGACATCCAGTGCATGGAACTAACTTTGCTCCATGCCGGATGACTGGCGATGCGGGGCGGAGGCTCATAACATCACGGTCACACCCCGCTTGTGACATCACGGCCCCGCCTCCTCAATATAAGTCTATGGGATGGGGCGTGACGGCCATCACACCCCCTTCCATAGACTTGCATTGAGGGGGCATGGCCGTGACGTCTCGAGCCTCCGGCGCTGCACCGGACGCTCTAAACGAACACCGGGTGCAACAGGGAGATCGCGGGGGTCCCCAGTGGCGGGACTCCCACGATCAGACATCTTATCCCCTATCCTTTGTTTAAGGGATAAGATGTCTAGAGGCAGGGTACCCCTTTAAGTGAGTGAAAATCCATGAAGAGAAGGCCACACAATTTTAATGGATGAGAATTACTCCTGTACATTTTACTGTAGAGTGACCAAAAATGGTCCATACCAAAACCACCCTTTTCTGATGATCTGTAGGGAGCCACGTTCCATTCATATATAGAGATCTCTAAGCAACTAGTTGCCCAAGTTCTGATGATGTTCCCTTTGTAAAATCAAGGTCCTCCTGTGAATCCATGAAAGATGTATGGAAACAATTAGATCATAAAGATGTCTACTTTGGCAATTCCCAAGGTGACGTTAAGACTTTTATTTATGACATCTATTTCAGGGGCTCTAATGAAGCAATCAGGGGAAGGGTCTTTCCGCTTTGATCTCAACGTGGTAATTTTTAGCAAAAACATGGCTCAGCCATAGACACTCATAACTCAGGGACCGTAATCGCACTTAATTTGTTTGGAATACGAATGTGCTTTTAATTAAACAAGATCACAACCCGAATGTTTAAAGAGCCCTGTCAGAGAGAATGGAGGGGCTGCGCTCCTCCGGCGTCGCTGCTTTATATCACAGAAAGACAACAGGAGGCGACACTCAATTAGACTGACATCTTATGCCACGGGCAGAGGTAGGACGCTTTATAGTGCGCAAAAAGAGAGGAAAAATGGATAAAGGGAAAAAAAGAACATTAAATGTTTGCTTGGCTGCTGAGCCATATGAGGCTGAGTAAGAACCTGTTAAGTTTAAATGCTATCCTGGAGAGTGGATTAAACTTGACTGCAATCTTTTACAGGGTAGCACATTGACACAGCTTTTAACACTTGTTCTGCAGGCGGCATCCCACCACTGCACAGAATGTATTGAATTGCACTTCAACAAAATACAAAGAATCCGGACTGATAAAAAGAAAGCTGTGTACATACAGATCCGATGTTCCTATGTGCCGAGGAATACCATGTGTGCACAGATCAATATTAATACATGAACAATACAACACATGACTGGGGTGAGTGCCGAGCGATTGTCACCTCCTGGAGAACACGGCCGCTCAAGGAGCTTTACTGAAATGTATTTTCCCTTTTCTCTGCTGGATTTCTTTACATAAACTGAGCTGCACAATGGTCACTCCTATGGTGGCCGGTGTTCTTATTTAGGTTTTACATTATAAATTATATTCCTTCCTTCTTTACTACCTTCCTTTCTTCCATTCTTCATATTAATATTAATATCCTTGATGTTTTCTTTCCTTAATTCCTCACTTTCCTCAAATTTTTCATTTACATATTCCTGTCTCTTTAACTTCTTTCTGCCCTTTTTTCCATCCTTCTTATTCTTTTTCTATTGTATTAACTACATTCTTCCTTCTTCACCCTACTTCTTTCTTCTTTCCATTCCCTTCTTAACAGTTTTTTATAACCTCCAATTTTTTCTTCTTTGCTTCCTTTTTTTGTTTTCCTCCTTACACCATCCCCTTCTTTCCTGTTCAGATTTTTATTAACTCTATACTTCCTTCTTGCCTTTCCCCTTTCTTCCTTCGTTCCACCCTTTTTCCTTCCTTCTTCACCTTCCTCCTTCCTTTCACACTTCCATCCTATTTTCATGCCTTCTCACCATTGTTCTTTCTTTTCTCCATTTTTTTCAATGATTCCATCCTTTCTCCTTTCTTTTTACATCCCTTTCTTTCTAACTTCTTTTTATTTTTCTTCCATCTCATTCCTTTTTTGCTTCCTTCTTTCTTCCCATTAATTCTAGCATGTCTGCCTTCCACACTTTATTTCCTTCTTCACCTTTCTCCTTTCTTCTTTCATTCCACACTTCCTTTTATTTCTTCCTTCTCTTCTCCCTTATTTATTAAATCCATCCTTTTCTGCTCCTTCCTAATCTTACATCACTTTCTTCTTTCCATTCTTCCTTCTTTCCTGCCTTAATTTCATTATTTCCTTCTCATTTTATTTTTATTTCCATTACCTTTATTTCCCCCGTTTTCCTCCCTCTTTTAATTTCCTCTTTTTTTCCTCACATCCCCCCTCAATCTCTCACTTGGTCCATTCTTCTCTTCACGCACAACCTTGCCAATCCAGTGAACAACCAAACCTACTACAGTGGACATGACATGATGGGGTAAACCAAGCTCACCTCTTATTATTCTGTATGATAAGATCCTGTTTATAAACACTGGATCACCAGGATCTCACCAGGAAGTCAGTGTAAACAAAACTACAATAAACATATATATATATATATATATATATATATATATATATATATATATATATATACCGTATTTATGAATTCCTATTTCTCTGTTTATTCACTTTTTTCATCCCAAGTAGCAGTACCTGTGTGGCTATATGGGGTATAGCTATTGCTGTTGGCTCTGTAGTAGGGAAGTATCTTTGGGTAATATATTGCGCCTGTCGTACTTCGCTCCTCTTGTTTGTGATACAAATTGTCTGTTCCATTTCCTTCCTCCATTATATGGTCACCGGAGCTCTGAGACTCTTCTCTCCTCTAACTACAGACAATGGATCGTGTAATTCTTAGTGACACTCCGGACAGCTTGTCATTGAATTGACTTGATAGTGCGGTCTCGGAGGACAGCCGAGCATCATTCTGTTGTTTTATAAAGCCATCTCCTGTTTACACACCATTACACCTGACATACGCATGCCTTGCCGCGTCCATCACCATGGACGAATTGGAAAGACTTTACAGCTGCTCTTTATATACTGAGAAGCGTCCGACTCGTCTTTGCTACAAGAACATCAGGAATTTGATGAACGTATTTCTCTTTAGAAATACATTTATTTCAAAGCAAAATGGCTTCTCTTATGCATCACTCTATCCATACTTATAATGGAGGAAAGACAGACCCAGGAAAGTGTATAATTGTAGTGATCATTAGGTAATGAAGAATTCCCATAGGAAATGCCTGTGGTAATATAGAAAAAAAAGGAAGACCACGAACGGCGCCTCGTGTATTACCCTTGGAGTAGGTGTAAAGCAACATAGCCCCTTATAAGTGGCTGCTCACCTTGGAAAAGAGGAAATAGAGCATATCACCTCAGTGAGAGGTATATAGGTGGAGCAGGCTGCTCAGCCGGAGGGTCCGCAGGGGTCAGGAAGTCCTGTCCTGTAGGAAAGTGCGAAGTGGTAGAGAAAAAAGGACCAAATGTTTTCAGGCGCTGCTAGCTCAAAACACTGCTACCATGGGTAGTAGGTGAAAGATCCTTGCAGGGATCATGTTTATTAAAAATTAACAAATGTGGGGTGACGTGTTTCGAGGGTAACCCCCCTCTTCCTCAGATCAACAACATAGGAAATGCCGACTGCCAATGTCTTATGGGAAAACTATCAAATGGGGTCATTGGAATAATCTTACACTGCAGTGTCCTCCTAAAATCATGGTTGTCAGAAAATGTTGAGAGTTGACTCCTGGAAAGTCACAGGAAAACCATTGGTTTATAGGCAAGAGAATTGTTCAAAGTGTTCATAAGTTCCACTGTTGACCACCAGGGGGCAGTACAGAGAATATATATCACAAAATAGCTACTGTTTTATTTAATTTGTATACTATGTTGGGGGGCAGGATACAGGTATGTGTGATATATATATATATATATATATATATATATATATATATATATATATATATATGTGTGTGAATCCTGGTAGAAAAAACAGACATGGCCGCACATCCACAATTTTGTATTATGATCTAATTGCTTCTCAGCATAATTTCAAAAACTAACAGGTTGTTAGTATACATTTTGATCAAAAGGTGCAAAGCCAACTCGCCACGTCAAGGCCATCTATTAAGAGTGGGTCCTGGCGCCCACCACCGCCACGACACCAGTGCCCACGGGGGGAAACGACCCACTGGCAGAGCGGCCCCAGTGCCACCCAAACCAGTCTCCGGGCCGCACCCCGGTGTAAGTTGTAAAGCACACTTACCATGCTCTCCCAGTTAGACTGGGGGACTGCGAGAAAATGAAAGGGCCCAGGTGCTACCTGCTACTTATGCTAGGGACGTTAGGGACCCACTCTTAATATGTGGCCTTGACGTGGCGAGTGGGCTTTGTACCTTTTGATCAAAATGTAAACTAACAACCTGTTAGTTTTTGAAATTATGCTGAGAAGCAATTAGATGATAATACAAAATAGTGGATGTGCGGCCATGTCTGTTTTTTCTACCAGGATTCACACACACACACACACACACACACACACACACATATATATATATTAGCTAGCCTATGCTTTATTGGATACTAAAATACAAGTAGATGATGATTTATTACATTATGATTTTTTGAAGATACATATGTAGGATTATCACTATTGGATCTGTGGTGGCCCAGTATGGGAGATGTTGCCCCGTACCCTTGCTGCCCTGTCAGGCAGCCTCCTTCAGTGTTCCCAGGGCCCTTTACCCCTGTTTCCCCCCTGTACATATGTTCTGCAGTGTATAGTATTATAAAATGTGTTTTTAACTTTAACAGTTATGTCATGTGATTGTTACCCAGGAGGTGTCAGTGACCAGGTGATCCCAGGGGTGACCTATGGGCTCCCTGCTAGTCTCCCCCATATAAGCCCTGGGTGGAGCTTCTCTCTCTTCGGCTGAGGTCCAGTGCAGTCTTGTCTAGTGTGTGTGTCCAGAGTGTTGGAGACCTCAAAGTCCAGTCCTGCAGCCGCCATCAAGTCAAGTAAGATAAAGTCACAGCTTTATGAGTCAAGTCAAGTCAGTCCCTGTCATCTGTCAAGTCAGTGTGGCCTGCATTACATTGTCCAGTCCTACTACAAGTCCCAGCACCCTTAAGGTCTCTGAGTCACTGGTCACCTCCTTGGGACCTGGCTGAACTGCATAGACTTTACCATCTTTCTACCCTCAGTAAAGCTACCGTTGTCCGTAACTTGGTGTTGGAGTCTTTATTGCCCCCGTGCCAGGCCCAGGATCCAGCGGTATACCTTCAGGTGGTATAGAGGATAAACCATGCCCTGGTGTCAAGAATACAAGGGGTTAATGCCATCTGCCTCTAGGGTAACAACATCTGCCCTCATCACACCCCGCCACCACAAATCTATCTGAAGATAAATAAGTAGGTGAAGTACTCCTGAAGGTTCTTTAGATATCTTGCTGTTGCTTTCTCTGAAGAACAAGGAGTGGTCCATTTTGGGGGAGGCCTCAAAGGTTGGTAGCCTCCCTTCTGGAAGTTCAGAAATGTTGGGGCCCCTTACACAGCTCAAGACCAGCCCCCCCCCCCCAGTGTCTTTCCACCGAGTCCTCTCCCAGGGCCACCTCTCCCCCCAGGGCCACCTTTTTTCTAATGATATATTTCTAATTACTTTATAGCCGTTTGCAGTGCAGTAAAACACTGTTCTGCAATGTATTTTACTGCACCAAACTCTGCAATAATCTAATATACCCTATTTTGAATACTGTGAAACCACCCTAAAATTTGCTAATATTCCCAAATACCAGGGGAGAGTTAAAAAAAAACCTGTGCAGAGGGAAAATGGAGCAGTTGCTCATAGCAACAAATCAAATAGCCCCTAAAAAAATGAAAGAAGCCACCTGATTGGTTGCTATGGGAAACTGCTCCATTTTCTTCTGAACAGGTTCTGATCAATTTCCCCCCACTGACCTTACAGAGATAGATACCAGAATGCCCTCTGCAGACTGTATAAGTGATTACAATTACATTTAGATACTCACAGGGTACGTCTTCTCTGTGCACCCATACATCATCATAGGCCCCCTTTGTGCAACCCTAGGAAGTTATAGGCCCCCTTTGTGCACCCATAGATATTTATAGGCCCCCTTTGTGCCCCCATAGGTAGTTATCGGCCCCCTTTGTGCCCCCATAGGTAGTTATAGGCCCCTTTGTGACCCCATACATGTTTATAGACCCCCTTTGTGCCCCCATAGGTAGTTATAGGCTCCCTTTGTGCCCCCCATAGGAAGTTATAGGCCACCTTTTGTGCCCTCATAGGTAGTTATGGGCCCGCTGTACCCCATTAGTAATTATAGGCCCCATGTGCCTCCACACATACTGCCTCCAGCCATACACAGTATATGGCTCGAGGCAGTATGTCTGTGCTCCGACCACTGCTCCTCTGGTCCAGAGCCCATGGGTTAGAGCAGTAGGCCCCTGAACTGGAGGAGCACTGGTCGGATCATTGAAGGCAGCCTTCTGTGGTTACCTTCCTGGCCAGCCAGTTGGTCACCTGGCTTCTACTCCGCTCTCACTCACCTTCAGGACGCCGCTCTCCTCTGATTTCAGGGCCGGCGTGCCGCGTTATAGTGCTGTTAGTAACTTCCGGCGACCATTGCAGTTTTAAAGTGGCAGCGGCTGCCGGGCTCAGAGGTATGTGCGGCCAGGACAGGGTGACTGACTTGCTGTCAGTCAGTGTAAAATGAATGACAGTCACTCACTGACTGAGAAGAAATAAAATAAAGAGTTTTGGTCCCGGCGGGCCCCTTTCAGGGGTGTCGGCTGTACCCCCCTGATGGGGGTCCTGAAGATGCTACAACAGCAGATGGTGAAGCAAGTCGGCTACTACCTGAATCCTTATCCCATATGTTTCATGGAGGTGCTCTGCTTATTTAAAGGAGATCTCAGGTATGTAAAATATTATCCCCTATCTTAAGGATAGGGGATAAGGGTAAGATCATGGGGAGTCCGACCACTAAGACCCCCCGCAATCTCACATAGGGCATCCCAGCTCTCCTCCTGAATAGGGCGTGTTTGACCACCGCACAAAGCAGCGACTGACACGCCCCAACAATGCAGCTCTATGGGAGAGCTGGAGTGCAGCACTCGGCTTCATGCTGTAGAGTACACACGGCATTTAGACAGAGAGCCGACACCCTGTATGGGAGATCGCGGGGGGTCCCAGCCATCAGACCCCCCTCGATCTGAACTTATCCTCTATCCTTTGAATAGGCAATGTTGTTCTATCTCAGAGTTCCGGTTTAAGAAGTATTGAATGGTACAAAAACTGTATCCAATCTTCACTACTAACAGATAGTAAATAGTGGAAAGCGGCACTCACCAGAATAGTTGCAGTAAAATGTTCAAACTTTATTATGGCATCATAAAATGATAAGCTTCAGCAAGAGAGTGGTGCAGGAGACACACAGATGGGGTGGCGGTAGCTACTTCAAGCGTGATCTATGAACTTGAAGCAGTCATACAGGTGAGACGGCGGTAGCTACTTCATGCCATCCATGCGCTTCAAGCGCATGGATTGCGCAAAGGGCTATTGCCAACCCACCTGTGTGCTACTGCACCGCTCTGTAGCTTAAGCTTATCGTTTTAAGATGCCATAGTAACGTTTTGATGATTTTTACCGCAACTACTCTGGTGAGTGTTGCTTTCCGATATATTTACTCGGAAAGCGGTACTCACCAGAATAGTTGCAGTAAAATCATCAAAGCTTCAGCTACAGAGCGGTGCAGTAGACACGCAGGTGGGACGGCGATAGCTAGTTTGCACGATCCATGTGCATCAATCGCATGGATTACACAAAGTATCTACCGCTATCTCACCTGTGTGTCTACTGCACCGCTCTGTAGCTGAAGCTTTGATGATTTTACCACAACTATTCTGGTGAGTGCCGCTTTCCGATATTTTCTATCTGTTACATCACTTCTTGAAGATGGGACGATGGTAGCTACTCCGCGTGAACCATGTGCTTGAAGCCAACATACAGGTGGGACAGCGATAGCTACTTTGTGCGATTCATGCACTTCACACATCGATCGCACAAAGTAGCTACCCCCGTTTCACGTGTATATCTACTTCACCGCTCTATAGCTGAAGCTTATCGTTTTAAGATGTCATAATAAGGTTTTGAAGATTTTTACCATCGCTCCTCTGGTGAGTGCCGCTTTCCACTATTCACTATCCTTTACAACACTTCTTGCAGACGGAACGGCGGTGGCTACTTCGCAGGACCCAATAGCTTTAAATAGACATACAGGTAGTTCGAAGGTAGCTACTTTGCACCATCCATGTGCTTGAAGCAGACTACCAGGTGAGAAGGCGGTAGCTGCTTTGCGTGATCCAAGAAGCGAATGGATCGCGCAAAGTAGCTACCACCATCCCACCTGCATGTCTACTCCACCGCTTTATAGCTGAAGCTTATTGTTTTAAGATGCCAGAATAAAGATTTTACGACAACTCTGGTAAGTGCCGCTTTCCCCTATTTACTATCTGTTACGTCACTTCTTGAAGACGTTCTGCTTATAATATATTGGTGGGTGTCCATTATTCAACAGTCGTACAGCACCGGACAAGTGAAAGTTTCAACTCAACTTCACATAAATGTATCCCACGTAGACTTAGCCTGAAGCTCCTGGATGTTTGCGGCGGTCGCGTCTCCATTGTGAGCTTTCAGACGAGGTGCAAGGATTTCAGCCAATCGGATTCACTTAATATGTTTTTAATTTACATGGAGGTTAAGTTCAAAATCGGGTTTGATGTGGCGCATTCTGCGGCAGATACGTTCTCTCGACTTCGGGATGTGTATATAATTATGGAACGTTACATGCTTCAAAAAACGTAAAACAGCTATTTCTAATGTACTAATCATTTGTTAAGGGATTATAATGGAGGGCAGTTTTTACCTAGAATGCTCCGATTCCATTGTAGTGCCAACATGGGTCTTTACAGTCTTCAGAATCCGCTAATTATTTTCCTGACGCTAATCCCCATCAATAAGTAAAGTGCTATATCTCCACCAGGGCTGTAAAATAGTCATTATCTGCAGGGATTTCTATCTACCTCAACCGGAAAATCCAACCTCGTGCATCGAAAACTGAATGGAAGCTGAGTTACTCTTTATAGACGATCGCTACTAGGAGTTTACATGAGAATATGTCCCGTTTATTCAATTTTTATAACTTGGATAAACTTTTAAGCAGAGATTAAAAATTTTCAAGGCAGGAATATAGGTATTTGTTGTCTAAAATTGCAGCTATTATAGGTGCACTGTATGGTGCTGTTATGGGTGCTCTGTGTAGTGCTGTTATGGGTGCACTGTGTGGTGCTGTTATGGGTGCACTGTGTGGTGCTGTTATGGGTGCACTGTGTGGTGCTGTTATGGGTGCACTGTATTGTGCTGTTATGGGTGCAGTGTGCGGTGCCGTTATGGGTGCACTGTGTGGTGCTGTTATGGGTGCACTGTGTGGTGCTGTTATGGGTGCACTGTGTGGTGCTGTTATGGGTGCACTGTGCGGTGCCGTTATGGGTGCACTGTGTGGTTGTGAATAAATGATGTGAATTCTATTCACATCACTGGCCGGCCGGAGTATAGTGCAGAGATGCGAGCGCAGGAGAAAGCCGCTCCATTTCTACAATAGATAGGAGGATCGCATCAGGTGTCAGGAGTGATACCTGCTGTGATACAGTCTGTTTCATGCTGGGAGTAGTAGTACTACCTAAAAATGTAAAAAATAGAGAAAAAAGTGAAACACACATATACACACAATAATAAAATACATTACTAAGAAAAAAATATTTCAAAAATATTTTCAAAATATATTATTATTAATTATAAAAAAAATATATTATTTTTACATTTGAATGGCCCCTTTCTACTGTCCACTCCATTTTTAGGCCCCTTCCCGACCAGATAAATTAATCCCTGTTTAAAAATTAATATTAACATTTTATTTATTTTTTTGTCTTTCTATTTTCGGGGGCGGGCAGGGACCAGAAAACTCAGTGCTTAGTATTAAAAATGAATGAGGAGTGCATTTAATTTTTTTTTTCTAGTTTTCATTCTAAATCATAATTTTTTTTATTTTCACTTACTGTAACTTTTTTAGCCCCATCATTTTTTTTTTATTTTCACTTAACTTTTTTAGGCCCATAATGGGGCTAAAAAAGTAGAGTGAAAATAAAAAAGAATTATGATTTAGAACAAAAAAAAATAAAAATTATGCACTCCTCATTCATTTTTAATATTGAGCACTGAATTTTCTGGTCCCTGCCCGCTCCCGAAAATTGAAAGGTAAAAAAAAAAAAAAATGCTAATGTTAATTTTTAAGCAGGGATAAATTTATCTGGGCGGGCAGGGGCCTAAAAATGTAGCCGACAGTAGAAAGGGGCCATTTAAATGTAAAAATTATATATTTTTTATAATAAATGTTTTACATTTTTTTTATTAGTAATGTATTTTAATATTGTGTTTAATAAAGTGTGTGTGTATGTGTGTTTCACAATTTTTTTCTCTATTTTTTTAATTTTTTAGGCAGTACTTCTACTCCCAGCAGGGAACAGAATGTTCCATGATGGGAGCAGTAGTACCTGTACGTACAGACAGATCGCACCGGGTGTCACTCCTGACACCCAATATGATTGTTCTTTCTATTGCAGAGATGGAGCGGCTTTCTCCTGCGCTCGCATCTCTGCACTATAATCCGGCCAGCCAGTGATGTGAATAGAATTCACATCACTTATTTATATTTGCCACAGAGAGCTGTGATTGGCCAGATGGCTGGAACCAATCACAGCTCTCTTCGGGAAATATGAATAATAGGCATATATACGGCATATACTCATACTACAGTGGGACCAGAGAAGAGCGGCCGGGCGATCGCTTCGGGTGTAAGAAGTGACACCTGCTGCGATTTGTCTATTAATGCAGGTACTACAGCTTCCAGCATGGAGCAGAGTGTGCTCCATGTTGGGAGCAGTAGTACCTGCAGTTGAGGACAGACCACAGTGGGTGTCACTCCTGACACCCGATGCAATCGTCCTATATAGCTGCGAGAAAGCCGTCCGCATCTATATATTAAACAGGACAATCGCAGCAGGTGTCAGGAGTGACACCCAGGACGATCTGTCTATTAGCACCGGTACTACTACTCCCATCATGGAACAGTCTGTTCCATGCTGGGAGTAGTAGTATTACCTTAAAAAAATAATAAAAAATAGAGAAAAAAAAGTGAAACACACACTTTATTAAACACATTATTAAAATAGATTACTAATAAAAATTAGCTGAGAATTTATACGAATCAAATCGATTTTTTTTTAAATTTGTTGAATCGACAAAATAATTTTTTTTTTTTTTAAATTCGCTCAATTCTAGCTGCCACCATTACCCCGTTCCAATCTTTCTAAAAAGTTAAAATATTACGGATTTAAATATTTCTTCTGGGAAAAAATGTATAACGCCCCCGGAAAAGTTGCGGTGACTAAAATACAAAAACCTCTCCCGGTTCTGTGCAATAAACCTCTGTTTTTTTCTGGGCAGTAATTCAGGCTAAAATCTTCCAGTGGATTTAAACAGCGCACAACTTAACATGGCGGCAAAAAAAGTCGTCTCCCAGATTTAATGGCGAATCATGAATCTTTTAAATTATAAATCAATAAATACTTAATTCCGTAATAGAATTCGTCTAAATATTTAATCAGCCGTTCCCAGCAGGACCCTCTCTCCTCTAATGGCGGCAGCTGCGTGAAGGAAATGGAAATGAAGGTCTCCTCGTCTCTTAGATAATCCACCCTTCACCTTAACTTCTCCGTCATTTATTCTTTCAAGTATAAACATTTTTATAAAAATATAAAAATTATAAAGTGTCCCCCCCTCACCATAGACACGTATGACACGTCTACAGAATCTGCTATGAGTGTCTAATAGGTGGGACCCCTATGCATCTGAGCCCCCCATTCTGCTAAGTGCCAAGAGCCAAATATATTCCCAATAGGGAAGGAGTGGACCTCCGAGACCCTCACTTAACTAAATAGTGCAGCGAACCCCCGGGACCCCCTGCGATCTCCTGAACGGTGCCCCCGCAGTCTGGCGGAAGCTGACATTCCGTCCTCCACAGGAAGCCGTGGCTGACACCCCCCCTCCGTGTATCTCTATGGGATGCATGGAGGAGGCGTGTTAGCTGGTGCATCGTGCAGGGGTTGGCACACCCCCTTCCTGCAGACTACAGAACTAAGTATACCGTTTCCCTGCATCGCTTCTGCTGGGGGAATTGTGCATTACACAGAATACATTCAAATCAATAGGTTGTCTGTGTAATGCAGGACCAGGCAGCCGTTGGCTGTCTGAGCATGCCTGTAGTTGTAGTTTTGCAATGTCTGGAGGGCCACAGCTCAGAGACAACTGCTCAAGGTCGTAAATTCTAACCAGACTAGCATCATGGAAACCTCAGAATACCTGCAGATGTGCTTAGTGGCTCCAAAGTCTACATGGTATAACTCCTGGTCTGACTAGCATCATGGCAACCTTAGAAGACATTCAGCCGCTAGCTTGTATTGGTAGTTTTAGTTGTAGACTATTAAAGATGAGCTTAGTGGTCTCCAAATCTTCATGGTATAACCCCTGGTCCAACTATCTTTATGGCAACCTCCGAATACCTTCAGTAATTAGCTTGTATTGGTAGTTTTAGTTGTAGACCATTAAAGTTGAGATTAGTGGCCTCTAAAGTCTTCATGGTATAATTTCTTGTCCCAATAGCATCATGAAAATCTCAGAAGTCCTAAAGTCATCAGCTCATATTATTAGTTTTAGTTGTAGACCATTAAAGATGAGCTT